>NW_007727846.1:60615-97260 GCF_000696425.1 Galeopterus variegatus | reverse complement strand
GTTCTCCTCATTTTTTTCTGTGGATTTGGAGCCATTTCTTTAATCCAGTACAGATTTGCTGCCACCTACCATCTGTGTGCTGTTATTGCCAAATGTGTTACATTTCTATATGTTATAGACCCAACAGTACATTATTGTGTTATACAATTGCTTTTAAAATCAGTTTAAAAAAGAATGATAAATGTATATATATATTATATTTTATAATTACCTAATTATAAATTTGAATTATTGTTCAGTGTCACTTTCTTTCAGTCTGAAGGATTTCCTTTAGGGTTTTCTGTAAGGCAGGCCTGCTAGCAATCCATTCTTTCAGTTTTTGTTGAGAATGTTTTTATTTCACCTTCAGTATTGAAAGACAGCTTTGCTGGATATAGGATTCTTGGTTGACAATTTTCTCTTTGAGCACTTTGAACATGTTATTTCACTCCTTTCTGGTGTCCCTTGTTTTTGCTGAGAAGTCTGCTATTTATCCTTTTGGAGTTCCCTTGTAAGTGATCAGTCATTTTTCTCTTGCTGCTTTCAAAATTTTCTCCTTGTCTTCAACTTTTAGCATTTTTACAATGATGTGTCCGTTTATGGGTCTCTGTATTTTTTCTACTTGGAGTTCATTGAGCTTCCTGTATGTATACATTAATGTTTTGGGGTCTTTTTTTGTCTTTTTGGTGACCAGCCGCACAGCGCTCAACCAGTGAGCGCACCGGCCATCCCTATATAGGATCCGAACCCGCGGCGGGAGCGCTGCTGCACTCCCAGCGCAGCACTCTCCCAAGTGCGCCACGGGGTCAGCCCTATAACTGAGAATTTCTATTAACAGTAGTCCCCCTTATCCGCAGTTGCATTTCTGTAGTTTCAGTTACTGGTGGTCAACCGCTGTCTGAAAATATTAAATGAGAAATTTCAGAAATAAACACGTCATGAGTTTTAAACTCTGTGCCGTTCTGAGTAGCATGATTAAATCTCACACTGTCCAGCTCAGTCCTGCCCAGGATGTGAATCCTCCCTTTGCTCTGTGTATCTGCTGCCCGCCTGTTAGTCACTTGGTAGCCCTCTAGGTTATCAGATCCAAAAAGCATAGTGTACACAAGGTTCGGTACTACCCAAGGTTGCAGGTATCCACTGGGGATCTTGGACCGTATCCCCCCAGGGACTACTGGATCTATTTCCTATCATTGCTGGGTACTATGGCCCTTCCTTATACTCTTTGAATGTAATTTAAGATTTTTGTCCTCAAAAGGAAAATTCAGAAATTTTGAGGGAATAACTTTTGGTAAATGATAACTTCTCATTTGTTTTCTTTATTATGGCTGTAGCTACAGATATGATAGCTTATTCCGACTGTTTTTGTAGTTTGCAGTTCTTTTTAAATTATCCCTAAGATGAGAATTGGGCAAGAATGCTTATAATATATTCATCACAAACTTTTTTAAAGTCTGCAACCTTTTTGGTTTCTCTGTAGATCTTTAAATGGATGAGATGGCTACCACTCAGATTTCCAAAGATGAGCTTGATGAACTCAAAGAGGCCTTTGCAAAAGTTGGTGAGTATTTTTTTTTTTGTAGTATACCTATAGGAAAACAACCTTTATTTGGTCCCAAAGTTATTTCTCTAAAAAGTTGCTTGAATGGTTAGTCATAAACCTCACGCCAAGTTCGTTAAAATAGATGGGATAAAGTTTTGAAGCCACACTTAAAATTTTATTATTTGTAATTATATCTAGTATCTAATACGGTCATGGGTTTTTAGCCCAGAGTCTGAGTCCTTAACTGGCAGCTGCGGTGGCTCCTGGAATTTTTATAGCAAATTTTGTTATTATTGTATTTTGTGTATCATATTTTTCTGAAGATAGGGTTTAAAACTTTTACCATATTTTCAAAGGGATGCAAGACCCCTGAAAACATTAGATGACGTTTTGCCCTTCCTTAATTAGCTTGGGTTTATTGCCTCTTTCATGGATCTTCTGTGCCTTTGGATAATGCACATTGGTCTACCTTCTCACATTAAACAATAGCGTCAATATAAGATGGGAAGGCACAGCATGCCATTTGGTTTATTCTTTAACATCATATAACATGTCTTACAACTGAGCAGCTATGGAAGCAGTATATAGTATTTACATTCCAAATTTCAGTGCTCTGGTCAAGTCTATAGAAGATAATGAGAAACAGTGGAAGAACTTACTATTGATGTATATTACTCACATGAGTCAACATGTGCTTAAGGAAGTGGACTATTATTATTCAGTATCTCCTTGACTAAAGAGTATAAAGTTAGATCACAATGATTTGTTATTTAAATCAGAATTTACGGGGCCAGCCCGGTGGCGCACTGCTACAGTGCGCCGCTTCGGAGCGCGGCGGCGCTCCCGCGGAGGGTTCGGATCCCACATACAGACCAGCGGCTCACTGGCTGAGCGAGGTGCAGGCGCGACACCGAGGGTTGCGATCCGTTGCCGGTCACAAAAAAAGACAAAAAGGAAAAAAATTTAAAAAATAAAAAAAAATTTTAAAAAAAGAATTTACTCTTAGACCTGTGTTGAAAATCGCATTGGTGAAAAGTGAGGAAGTTCACATCTCTATTCCCATATTTTTCTGATCAACATTTCCTACAAAGGCATCTAATAGTAACAGCATACCTTGGGAAGAATACTGACCCCCAGCCAGAGTGACTATTCATAATCCCATCAGAATTCTAACTTGAAAAAAACTAAATAGTCCTGAATCTAACACGATCATGTGTGTGTGTATAAAAGAAGCAGATAATTAACTTGTGTAGATACCACTTACTATAAAAAGAGTACTACATAGTCTGACATTGGATTGATTATGAAAAACAGCAAGTGAGCTCTTGGCTGTAAGAATTTTTTTACTTATTTTTTAATATGTCCCTCTCATTATTTTCTAGAAGTAATCTTACCATAATTGTTTTAGGAATACATTTCCTTTAAAACTCCTGTTTTATTTATATTCATCTTTCAGTGTTGCGGGCAGCTTAATTTGTTTCTAATGTTGGGGTAAGGACCATGTCCTTATTAATGTTGTTGTTTAATCTCCAGTGCCTTACCTCCTCAAATAAATGTTTATAGTTGAAGGGGCTGGCTGGTTAGCTCAGCTGGTTAGAGCGTGGCCTTATAACACCAAGGTCCCGGGTTCGGATCCACGTGCCAGCCAGCTGCAAGAAAAAAAAAAAAATGTTTGTAGTTGAATACAGGCCTTGCCTTCATGTGCAGCATCTTGGAAATATTTGTGAGTAATATTTCTTAAAAATTAAATCTAATTCAGATATTGTTAGCTTGATAAGACTTGAAATACGTTTATCAGTAAGAAAGCTTTTGCTCCTTAAAAGCTTAGTGATATAAAGAGTTGACCAATTATCTCCATTGAGGAAACAGGGTTAAACTGTTAAACTGTAGTGAGGGATCAATCAGAGGTTTGATTGCAAAGAAAGATCATTGTGGAACTGTTGTTTAAGTAGAGCTCAGGGCAGGCAAACAAATTCCCAAAGGCAGGAGACTGGACCATTTGTCTTGTTGAATTCCCTACCAGGCATATGTTCCTAAACTGTGCAGACTCTTATTACTATATATGCTGTAAATAAGAATTCTGGAGTACAAAATATCTGCCTGTTCCAAATATTATTCTTTTTTATTCCCTGATCAGTATCTAGCAGTGTTGCACACGTTAGGTTCTCAGTAAATATTTAATTAATTGAATACCAAAGAACTATACATAGTCTTTTGATGTACTGGGATTTTGTCATTATCAACTATACATTCAAAGAGCCTTTGTTATGAAGATTTTCACTATAGTGGAATTTATTATGAAAGGTTTCAGCTATTACATTGTAGCACGTAAAATTCATATATATTTTTCAGCATAGTAAAGGTTTGTGTGTAGAATGTCTTTTAGAAACTCATTTAAAGGTCCAGCGGAATCTTTTGATTTTCCTTAAAAATCTTTGTAGTTTTTAGTTGTCGTTAGTTACAGAACCCTCAGGCAGTTGTCAAAAGTGTTGTGGAATTTTTTTCTTTTTCATTCAGGGAAACTTTGTTTTAAAAACAGGCTCTATTACTTATTTTCTTGTCAAGGACAATTGTTTCCTATTTTGGAGGGAATAGAGAGTAGGGAGGACTACTTTGTCTCAGTTCAATTGTGACAAAATATGGAAATCATTATATGATTTCCCCCATCTATTAACAATAATAGCCTTGATTATCTCCTTAGAAATTCAGCAAAATCATAGTGTGTGGAGAAAATATCTGTAATTACCACTAATCATAGGTTTTGTTCAATCAATTAATCGTGCTTTGAAACTCTCTTTACTAGCAATAAATTGAGTATTAGAATTTAAAGTTCTTCTTTCACTCACTTTCTGCACCTGCTTCGTTTTAAGCTCCAAACTCTCATAATTATTTTAATTTTCTCAACAATTGCTTCCAGTATTTCCCACTGGGATAGCAGAAACCTTCGCTCTCATTTTTTCTTACTTCATAATGTTTCTGTTTTAATTTAAATGCTTCAATACTGCATAATTTCTTTCTAAAGAATAATAAATAAAACATTTAGCCAGTAAATATTTTACCAGATAGACAATATCTTTCACATTCTTAGATTTTAATCTTGCTGTGGAAGCTAGCAGTCATTTGGATGATTACTTGTCATAAAGACAAATTTGTGTAATGTGAATCTTTCCAAGTTTGCTTTAGTTCTGCAAACACTTGCTTTTAAATCTGACATTTTTTCTTTCCAAAGTAGTCTCTACCGAGCTTTTTTTAAACACGAACTCAGTACTTCTGAAAAGAATAATGGAGTTTCTTAAACGACTAGGAATAGTGTGGGTGTATTCCTTTGAGGTTACCCACCAAACTAAGCCAAAAACTTTTGGTTGTGGTGATTGTAGCTGTACCAGATTTCTCTCATCCCAGGAAGTTGAGTTGTTTCAAATTACTTGATATTCTCTAGTATATAAAAACCACCTCAGGCTGATGCCACAAAAAACATGGTGGTTTAGTTTAATTTACTTTTAGTATTCAATAAAACTATACCAGTGCATATTTGTTTGATTATGCCCTAAAAACTAAAAACTGTAGCCCAACTAAAAACAAAATAAGCTAACCAGTGCTCTTCCATTGTGCCATCTGGTTAATTATCTATGCAATATGAGCAGTGGAGGTCTTGGAATAGTCTGATAACCATGTTTAACAGTGTGGAAGATAGTAAGAGTTCACATGTAGGCGCGTGGGTGAAAGCAGCACACACGTGTTCATGTGAGCATGTAAGTGCTTTGTGTGAGTGGATATGTAGGTATGTATGTCTTCTTAAAATGGGAGAGTGGCAGCAGGTGAAAAGTGATGGCCAAACTTATGGAAATTTTTAGTTTGAAAAGATTGCTAAACAGTCTTTTTCATTGCTTGGTCTCAGCCCTGTAAACTTGTCCATCCTTCAGCCACACTTGACCTCCACCTCTGGGAATCCATTATTAGGATGAACTCTGATATAGCAACTTCTAGTCTACCCTTAGCTGTGACTCATTAAACTGCATCTTATATTTGCTGAAGTGAGCTACCTCACGTGGTATAAGCTATGAATGGCAAACCCCATGTTTAGCTAAGCATCTGGAGATGTTTAGCAGCTGCCTTTCCTAAAGTTTTAATGTCTAATGAAAGCTTGACTTTACTGCTTAGATCTTAAGAAGGAATATAATCTAAATTCTTCTGCACAAGCCTTTTGGCCAAGTCTTTTAAATCAATATTTCGTGAGTTTTCATGGGCATTCAAAATTGTATATGTGTGTGTGCATGTGTGCATGTGTGTGTGTAAACCCATCATTGTTAGACATATAGATTCCTTTTGTCATTTCTTTAGTGCAAAAAATTAGTGGAATATATTTTTCAAACTAAATCGAACTTTTAAACCTAGCTTTTCTGAAAGGATACACATCTGCACTTGATTAGTTTTCTTCTTTAAGTCCTAATGAGCACTGTCCAGATTGGGTTAATAAAGCAGTCGCATGTGTGTTGCACATGAGGGCACACAATATGTGACCTCTTTTTAAAGAAAGACACCAGCTTTAGCCAGATTCAAGGATGGTTAAATCAAAACACACACCCACACACATACACAGCTTGAAGGTCAAAGGAAATCTCAGTCTTTCTTATTGTCAAATTTGTAAAACAAAGTAGCACCCCAAAAGATGTGTTTGAAGTGATAGATTGCACCACATACCACCTGGACAAGGGCAGTGTAACACAGCAGCTGAAATCAAAACCACTTGAATTCTGGCTCAGCTTTCTCCAGACAAGTGCTTAAAATAGCTTAAATAACAGGATGCAAGGGGAGGGAAACATTTCCTTTTAAGGACAGGCATTCTTGGTGTGATTCAAACTTCTGCAGGAACATGGCTGTAGAATAAGTTTATTTACTTTAAAGTTACTTGGCGGAGGGTATTGTGGGAGTTAACTGGCACTTAAAATAATACTTGGTAAAAGAGAATAATGAAGTTTCCTTTAAAACAAAATGCAGATGTGAACCTGCATGTGGAGAGCGAGAGTGTATAGTGATTTTTTTCTTTACAAACAAAAAACCAAAAAAACAGAACACTTGATCGATTGGTTGAAATTTAGCCCTTTACTTTCTGCCAAAACTTCATTCAGTGGTTAGGTGAACTGTCTTTTTTCCTGCTGCTTGTCAATGTCTACCCATACTGACCAAATTGGCTGAACCCTAAAGCTCAGACATATGCTGGCAGAAACATGAAGACTGCTCTGGATAACATAAGCTGCGTGATAATACATATCTACTTTGTCAGCTGGTTGAAAATACCATGCTGGAACAGACGAGTCTTCCAATTGCAGAGCCTTTTCCACCCCATGCCAATGTATAGTTAATGAGGAAGTTGCAAGGGAGCCAGAAAAGGGTTCCAGAATATTGGCAGCTTTAATGAAAAATAAAGGACTGCCATCATGCCTGATGGTTGTGATTTTAGTTTCCAGTTGTTAAAACTGCTTTCAATCTAGGTCTGTGTTTTTTGGGCCGGTTTATTATTAAATTCTCCTGTTTCTGTCAAAATTCAGAGTAGGAAAAGTTCACCATCAAACACAGTTTTAAGCTCCTGGTTAATATTGTCACTGATGAGATGGAAGCTTTCTAAGAAGCCATTATGCTACCTCATTTTTTGGCCTTCCAAAGTATATTACATCCCCGATATTGTTTAAGGATGTGTTTTTGTTTTTTTTGATTGGGGATTGGAAATAAAATTAGCATAAAACTCTTTAAAAATAATTGCATGCTCTTTTGTCTTTCAAGTACTTTACCAGCTGGGAGATTTTGTAAAATTAATTGCTAGCCGCCTTTTTAGGCTCCCTCTGCCTTCTTATTGAAATTGAAATTGTTTTATTCAAAATATATTATTTAGGAACACTAAGAAAGGCTTGGTATGATTTACTAGTACTAAACACTAAATGCCTTTTATCATGGGAGTTAGTGTAAGCCGGATTAACATCTGATGATAAAATGTGGAAAAATAGCAGCATACATAAAACTTTTAAAAGATGAGACATGTTCTCATCTCAGGAAAGATAAAGGATAGATATACCAAGTGACACAAAATTTTACCAGGATTTTGAAGCCACAGTTTCAAGTAAGACCCAGGGCTTCTGTCTGCTTTATTTCTGTACCTTCGGTATTTAGCTCAGTGCCTGCCCAGAGTAGGTGCTCAGTTTGCTCTGGAGGGTGACTCATGCTAAACAAGTGCACATGGTATGGTTTAATAAAGCCAAAGCAGGTTTCTACACTTGGAGAGAAACGTCCTGACCTGACAGCCATCACTGGTTGTCAACTTAGGCCCTCCTTGGTGGGCGTGTTCACTTAGAAAACCAAATTACAGATCTGAAGGCTGCTGGGTGGAGACAGGAATAGAACAAAGGGAATGAGATTGAATGTTATTTAAGGGATATTTCTGTCAAGTTTTGGTTTCCTGATGAATTGCCATTCAGTCTTTTAGTGCTATTTCTGTATTTTCTGTCATTGTCGTTTAGTTTTTTTTTTTTTGTTGTTGTTTTTTTTTAATGCTCATCTAGGGTTAGAGCATTCTTGCCCTGGTCAATACTTGAGAACCAATGATTCTACAAAAATATTTTTTTTCCATTGCTTATCATATGCAAGGCATTGTGCTACTTGTTGGGGTGGGAAATAAAAAGCTTTAAAAGAATCTATATCAAGAGATTTGCATCCTAATAAGGAAGATTGTCATGTAATGACAAATTCTTATTCCCTCAACCCCCTTTGAAATTTTCCTTTCCCTTACTAAAAGCATCTGTTATTACTACCCGTACTTCGAAATGGAGTTTCCACATGTGGTTATTTTATGTTAGTTGTATTTCAGGGTAGCTACTTCCTGGCATCTTTTAATCACATCAGTGAGCTGTCTTCTAATGAATGCTCAAGAGAGTTTATTTCGGAGAGGGTTCATGCAAATGGTAGTTCTCCCTGTTACCCAAACTTCTATTTCTACCTAATACAAACAAACCACCAGATAGACTCCCAAGGCCTTTTTCAGTTTCACATAGCTTTGAATCCATTGTAGTTCTTCAGTACTTAGTTTAAAACATCTCTACCTTCCCCTCCTATTATATCACTGATAATACAAAAAGAACAATTACTAAGTACGTGTTATATATTTCAGTCTAAACTGGAGTCAATAACAAAAGATTAAATTATGCTCAGATATGTCATTTCAGTACTCAAAAAAAGTAGAGTACATTTAAAGATATTTTTCTATCAAAAACCACAAAAGTGGACAAAGTTTTGATAGTTAAAAAAATTGAGCTATATCTTTCTCCAAAGATACCATAAAAATGAAAGAATATTATATTTAGGTAATAATGTGTAGTAGCGATCAGAATGTTATCACTCTATATCTGTTTTTAATATACATTATGATTCTATCTCCAATTTTTAAAAATGGGGGTGAGTTGTGAAGTCCTGTGTATTCTGATTTGAAATCAGTGTGTGATAGAGCCGAGAAAGGACTTTAGAGATCATGTAGTTCAAAGCACTCCATTTACAGATGAGAAAACTGAAGCGTGGAGAGGTGACTTGTGCAAATCAGTAGCCAAGATAAAATTTGATCCTGTATCACATTACTTGCACTGGGTGTCCCTTCACTATGCTGTGCATCTTTCACTATGCCACACTTGCTCCCAAGTACTGAGCTCCATTTTAACTTTATAAGGAAAATGGGAGAAACAGATTAGTATCTGCACAGGCGCAGGTGTATTCGAACCCAAAAGTTCCATACATCAAGAGTTACTGAGGTTCTGCCATAGTGGCATGTGGATTACTTTGTTCTTTTTAACGAACGCAGATGTTGCTGGATTGATTTCTACATATAAACACTTCATATGTAAAAATGAAGAGTTTGATGCATTATGACCTTTTACAAATTCAAAGCAAAGAAAGTGAAGATATGCCCTAGGGAAATTACGTGCTTTACCTTGAAGGAAATATAAGTGATATTCAGAAGTGTTGAATACTTTGTGATTGATATTTTTAAAGTACAGATATTTAATTGATAGATTTAAAATGCAGTAATCAATGTTTAAGAATATTTGACTCTAGAAGTGTACTGCCCTAGAAGAGCTTATATGATCAGCTCCCTGGCCTTTTCTCTCATGTTGTCCCTTGTTCACTCTGCTCGTCATACGAGATCTTCACTGTTCCTAAAACATACCAGACACACTTCTGCATCACGGATTTTGCATTTGCTATTTCCTCTACCTGAAATCTCTTCCCCCAGATATCCACATGATTTGCTCCCTCACCTCATGCAAATCTTCGTTCAGCTATAACCTCCTCAAAGTGGCCTTCCTTGACCATTCTGTCTAAATAGCACCGCCACAATTCCTGTGCCCAGTGTCACTATAATCTGGGGTTACTCAACTTCAATACTATTGACACATTCAGCTGCGTAATTCTGTGTTATGCAATGGGGATGATGCATCGTATTGACCAGCATCTCTGGCCTCTACCCACTGTACGCCAGGAGCATCCTCTCTCTGGACACTTTCCCCACTGCAGTGTGGCAATCAAAATGTCTCCAGACATGTGCCAGGTGGGGGGGGGGGCACAGTAGCCCAAGTCTAATCCCTTACCCTGCTTTGTTTTTCTTCATAGTACTTATATTATTATATTATATAATATTGTTATATTACATTATGTTTTGTGGTCATACCTCATGTTATATGTTTATTATTTGCCATTAGAATGTGAACTCCTTGAGAGCCCAAACTTTCTTTTGTTGGCTATGGTATTCCCAGTCCCAAGAACAGTACCTGGTACAGAGTTAAGTAATGTGTCAAATACATTTCCTTGAATGGTGTTGTGGTCATCTTGAGTCATTTCTCTATTCAGATTGTTTCCTTCTATTATAATTAAACTTACATGTGAAAGGCAGACCTAAGGAATAAAAAACATTAAGGAACAGTGGGTATTTGAAATTGCTGGTGAAAGTCAAGCTTTATTCACAAAAATATATACCAAAGTGGTTACAATCCTTAGGACGTTACCCTTCTTTCTCTATAAATTAACTTTTGGTCATCAATAAGTTTTTTCCCCCCATTTTTAACAGTTTCAGAATAAGCATCATTCATTTAATCAGCACTTTCATACATATTCTTTTAAAACTGCAATAGCACAAAAAATAAGATTATTTATGGGGTCGTGTTATACTGTGAGTATGGAGTCACAGTACTGCTTTTATTCAGTACTGTGTTTATTTTTGTGAACTCTATATTTGTCTTGGATTAATGTTTGTTTACATTAACTCCTTAAAAAATTGCACTGAAGGTGGTTGCTTAATTTCAGGTGTTTTGAAATATAATCAGCATTAATTCATAAAACTTCTTTTAAACCAATGAAAGAATAAGAAATATAAACATCCTAAATAGTTACAGTAAAAATTGTTTTATATTACTGCACTGTTTTGTTGGTATACAATCTATTAATTATCTTTTAAAGTCCTTTTAGCCCCATGAATTAACAACAATTTTATTAAACAACTATGCTTTCTTAAAATTAGGGATGCTATTTTTAAGTGAAGCTACTTATACACTGTTTAAAATATAAGATACGTGATTAAAACCTCGCTCTTTCAGTTAAAATTTGCATCTCCCTTTCAAACAACCTTAGGTTCCAAACAACAAGAAAAGATTGGATTTAGGTGAGCTTAGGAACTGAGCCTCAAATGAAGGAAAATAGTTTTAATAAGTTAACTTATTTCTCCTAATTTTTTTTTCCATTTTTGTTTCTTCTCACTTTTAACAAAGATCTCAACAGCAATGGATTCATTTGTGACTATGAACTCCATGAGCTTTTCAAGGAAGCTAATATGCCATTACCTGGATATAAAGTGAGAGAAATTATTCAAAAACTCATGCTGGATGGTGACAGGAATAAAGATGGGAAGATAAGTTTTGACGAATTTGTTTACGTAAGTATGTGAAAATTCACGATTTTTAGAAGTAACGGTTGTTCCTGTGTCTATTGAGATCTTATAGTAATAAGTACTATTATATTAAGTTCCTAAATATATCATATTAGTACTGTTATAACTAATAACATTCCTGTCATCCCAATCCCTAAATTTAGTTAGTTCTTTTAGCCAATAGAATATCTTAACAAAAAAAGTGAGAAGAACATTGACAGAAACAAAGATATAGCACGATGCTCGCCATATAAGGTGAACCAGCTCCTTTGGGGGCATCATTAAAGGGCATTTTTCAAGGTGCTTTTTCAACATCCTTGAAGTGTTCTTTCTCCCTCCAGTGGCAAACCATGTGCTCCAAAATTTTAATGACACACCCTGACTCACAGTCTTGGAAGCTTCCTGAGTTGAACTTTCTGATTAAAAAGATGTTTCCTGCTTTTGTGGTAGTGGTATTTTACTGTATCGTTTTCTCTAGGATGATAATTTTGATAATTAAAAGTTAGAAGCATATCTTTTTAGTCCATTGGGAGAGGCATTTAAAATTTTTCTTTTCTTCTCTAGTATCATTAAATACTCCTCAAGGTTAGGGTCTGATTTCCTAATTCTTCTACCCCCAAAGCACCTACTTCAGTGTTCCAGACTCAATGCCTGGAGAATGGATGTGTGGCATGTATTTCTTTCTCGAAGACTAACTTTTTTAGCTTCTAGCAAGGGAGCTCTACATTTTCTAGACTTACGCCATTTTCAGTTTGTATTTATTGACACAATATTTGAGATACATATTAAATAATAGCTGTTGCTTCTTTCCTCAATTAAGAACACCTTTAATATTTTATTGATTTATTTATTATTAACCTAAGGCTGAGTCTGACTAGATCTTACTAGACTTTCCTTTCAGAAATGTCTAATAAGATCTAATGTCTAATAAGATCTTAAGCAAATTAGTGCCTAATATTTATCATATTTTTATTTTTGCTTATATTTATAATATTTATAGTGCCTAATATTTATCACAAACTTCCAAGTACTCCTATCCTCCTTTTCCATGGTTTATTTTTGCCCCAAGACAGCTGTAATGATAAGATATACTCCCATCAGTAACCATGGCTTACTATAGCAAGTGAAATTCTGGTATATTCCCTTTGACTAAAATTAACTCCTTTAGAACACTGCAGGAGTTCAAGAAGCAAATTGTCTAAGTAATGATGCTTACTCAGCTGATAGCATTTTGTGGGGGTGTTTTTGTAAAATGCAAATTTGTGTCATGATTATAATGATATATAGTTCTTGCGGTTTTCTTTTGAGATACTGATTTCCTCCCACCGTTTTTGTCTCCAGTTATGGCCAAAGCCTTTTGTTTTGAATTCTGTGTTCAATAGTAAGTTACAATTGACTTGCGATTTGAGCACTTGCATGTCTTCTGGTGTATCACTCGCTTCCCTTGCGGCTGCATGTTTAATTGTGAACTTAAAGCACCTCAGACCAGCAGTTAGTGATGATGATTGGTTGTTTTTGATACAATTTTTGACTCAGAATTTTTTTTAATCTACTAGAAAGAACAGACCCAAATCATTAATATTTGTAGTGTGCCAGTATTGTCAAGGACAAAATTATGAAAGTTTCTTTGGAAAAAAAACGATCTTGGGGAAATTTTTAATTTTGTATATTTTGAAATGCAGTTTCCACATAGCTCTTTGTGGCTTGTAAGTGAGGAGGTGTGATTAGCTTAGTATATTCTTAAAAAGTAAAGAACATGCATAATAATTTTGGCAACATCAGGAATTTTTTGAAAAACAAAACATTAACGAGGGCGTTTTAGGTTAAAATACACATTTTAGAATTAGAAGGAGTTAATATATTTACACTCCCTCATTTTCAAATTAAAAGAAACAAACTTGGGTTCCTAAAAAAGGAAATGACTTTCCCGACATTACACAGAGTATTGATGCCCTTTTCCAGTAAACTCTCTGCTACTCAAGAAATTTGAAATATGAAGGACAATAAAGTAACCTGCCTGAAGTTTCAGAATAGTACTACTATGACTGTACCAAAAGAAAGATGGGTGTTTAACCAGATATCTGTCCACTCCCATCTGCTTTGTCATCAATGAAACATCTTAGAAATTATCAAACAATATATGGGTAGAGCTTAGTTTCCAAGAAATAGAAGTTATTCCTTTCAAGCATTAGCATAAGGAAATAGAAATAAACATGTTCTTCCATGTTCGGTTTTTGTTTTTTATTTGAATTGCTGCTTAAGCAGTGTTAATTGCAAACCAAACTACAAACAAAATCAGTTTGTGTTAATTTGGGAGAAGAAACTATATAGGGCAGAAAAAAGCCCCCAAATTATATGTAAACTTCAAATGTGAAAATTAAATTTAATACCCTGCTTTTGTTTCTTCTGAACATTTCAAAAGTAAATTACTGTATTTTTATACTTACAAGATAATAGGATTTTTTTTTCCTTTGACTGTTAAAGACTGGTATGACAATAGTTCTTTCAGCAGAGATGGCTGCATTAAACTCTTATCTCCACAGTGAGAAACTTGCTCTTGCATAATGGTAGTAAGTTGTTAACCTTTCTTAGGACGTTTACTAATAGTCCTGACCTCAGAGAATTAAATAACTATATATGTAAAGTTCTTAGAACAGTGCCAAGCTTATAGTAAATGCTGTAATAGGTGTCAGTTGTTGGGGTAGTTATTTCTATTTTTAAAAAGGCAGTTTTCTTTTCCAATTATTACTAAGTTTAGGCCTACAACGGATTCCACAAAAAGGAAAAATTCAAACCTGCTACTTTGGAAATAAGCCCCAAACCCTGGAAGCCAGTCAGTATTTTTTTTGCAATTCTTTTGGAAATCTTTCCTTCTTAGGTCATATGCCTCTGGATTGCTTTGGTTTGGCCACAAGTCCTGTGCTGAGCTAACTCTGAGGTCAAAAGAAGTTAGCTGGCTGCTGAGGGTCTGTGAGAGAAAGGCCATGAAACTTATAAAAGGAATAAGAATCATATATATGCCATAAAAACGGCTGAAAAAAATGTATAGAACAAGAGTGGATATTGCTTCCTGAGCAGAGTACACCATGAGTTTGTTCACAGATGATAAAAGCAAAGCTTTCCTCATGGAGGGAAAACAGCACAAAACAGTGAGCTCATTAGTATCACAACAGGCAGCTTTGAAAAGATTCATTGAGAAGACTCCAGGCTTTGTGCTATCTCTGATTTCAGAGATTCTAGTTAAGCCAAAGCTTATACTCAATTAGCTTTATCATCCACTCCAGCAATTTCTTTACTAAAGTAGAAAGTAAAATGAAAATTTTCGTATAGTGAATCAGTTTAACGGATACACAAATCTTCAATTCTCTCATCATTTTTTAAGTCTAAAAAACAAAAGGAAAAAAACTGAAATTTTTAGTTTAGCTGGAATAATTAATTTAAAAATATTTAGAAAATGAAGATCATTTTCAAATGAAGATGCAAGACAATTGAAAATACACAAATTTAATTACAACTTTGTGTACAATTCCCAAGCACAAGGAATTTTACTAGAGCTTCTAAGTAATTACATTAAGATATTATACAACACACATTTTTTTAAAAATCATTCTTGTTTACCATGATGTATACAAATTTGGATTTCTGTTTCAGCTGAAATTATGATCATCAAATCAAAAATCATAATAACCTAACTTTTACAAGTAAATGATCCTTGAGGCAAAAGCATTCATCACAGGAAAAATAACTTTGATCTCATTCTGAGGCAGTAGCACTTTTTGTCATTGCAGTGATTTATAGTGTGTCAGGCATGAGGAAATGCACACCTTTCAGATTTTAACTTACTGGACAATGTTTTACTAAATGAAGTAGAGTTCAGAATGAGGTAGACTAGTGAGTATTGTCTTTTCACTGAACACGTGCATTTATCAAAGGGTGACCTATGAGAACAAAATTCATTGCAGTTAAGGATTTGCTGCATTCCCAGCTAACTGTTCTGTTGTACAATCTTGGCTTGGAAATTTAAGAAAAATTAAATGAAATCAAAGTTGAATTTAAAAATCAGATTATAAGCCAAAAAACTTTAATAACTTGAACATTACCTGGAGCATTTGAGTCAGTTCTACACTACTGATACTTAGCAAGAGTCAGTACGAGGGTACTTTAAAAAGTTCATGGAAATATTTGTATTATCTTTCAATTCTGTTTTTCCATGAGCCTTTTGAAGTACCCTCATGTATACTGTGATGCCATTCTGTGAACCTCAGACAAAGGCAGCACCCCTGTGGTGTTGGTGTGTGTCTGTATTTGTCAATTACACTAAAGGACTTTGAGTTGTTCGGCAACTTTTCCATTAGGTCCATTAGTTTCTTTTAATAAGCCCACTTAAATGGGGTTCTAAGCACCATTTTTATAAAGTTTATAAATAAATACATTTTATAGAGTTTTATTTAAGTTTTATGAAGGTACTACATCTTGCTCCTGCTTTACTGGTGGTGGCTAATTTAGCCATGCACGTTGGTAGATCAGGAACAAATCTGGCGTCAGGTAAATTCCAATATTTAGGAAATATATAGATGGACCTTTAGAATGTTCATTCATTCAATCGAGTGGTTATACTAGGATGCAAAGTTTGCTTTGTTACAACTGCTTTTTTATAATTAGAAAGCACAAGGTAACTTCATTAGCCATGTTTCTTACCATGAAGATAAGCTGGACTTCATAAATGTCCAAACAAGACAATCACTGAAATACCTCTTTTTTTGTTGTTTTAGTTTTAATAGTTATCTATTTCTGTCAACTTAACACACTTTTTCACCTTATTCTGTAACTTTTGACTGAATGAACTCTTATTGAACTACTTCATTAGACCACAAAATAGTTTTTTGGTTGAGTCATAAATTTTTATCTGTTTTTGCACTAAGAATTGTGGTTAAAGAAGGGGGATCCTTCAGCCTTTTCTTTCCAGGAAAAGAACACAGACCTCTTTGTTCCTGAAAAATTAACAGATTTACATGTGCCTCTGAACCACACTAGTTTTTGGCTTAAAATGGATTCAATGCATGTAGCACTTAATGTTTTTGACAAGTGTGTGCAATTGACTTTCTGGCCGCTTTGTTTTCAGCAGTAGTATTGTAGTACTTGTTTAGCATTTCAAAAACTCAAGCCCAATTTTCCATATATCTTAACACATCACCTATGGAAAAAATGTAGGTGATCAAGTTATAACAGAAAATAAATGTGTTTATTTTTGTGCCTGATTTAAAATTAATTGTGGATCAACAAAATTATTTTAATTAATAGATTTTTCAAGAGGTAAAAAGCAGTGATATTGCCAAAACCTTCCGCAAAGCAATCAACAGGAAAGAAGGGATTTGTGCTCTGGGAGGAACTTCAGAGTTGTCCAGTGAAGGAACACAGCACTCTTACTCAGGTAATAGTTTAACGTGCATTAGGTTAATACAATGAACTAATAGGTAGGGTGGATGCCATAATGACAAGGAAGGGCTGTAGAAAAGCATTTCCTTCTATTTAAGAGTGCAGAAGAAGTTCTTCGTGACTTGTATTTGTACTTGGGCATTATAGGTGTTCATTGTATGACTTTGTTAGCTTACAAGGGACATGATTCAACAAGTGTAATAATAGGCTTTATTACAGTGAAGTTCTACAGTAATACAAATGTAATTTTTAAAGGATTTTGTAACTAACTTCCCTAAGGATCAGTTAACCTGCTCTATTTTTTTTTTTTTTTTTGTTAATTTTGTAATTCCTAATAGCCACTGTGTTGCATTCCAGTGTCTGGGTTTCCAAAGAGGATAAGCACATGTTGTGACACATTAACTTTCAGCAGTACTGTACAACTGTCTTAGGCTTTGGAGGCAAATATTTAACCTAGACCTTGCACTAATTTTTTGTTACTTAACATAATTTTAGAGGAAGAAAAATATGCTTTTGTTAACTGGATAAACAAAGCTTTGGAAAATGATCCTGATTGCAGACATGTTATACCAATGAACCCAAATACCGATGACCTGTTCAAAGCTGTTGGTGATGGGATTGTGCTTTGGTAAGATATTAGCTTGTTTTGTGTCCATATTTCCAAAGATACCTTCCACATAATTAATATATTTGTTTCTGAAAGCTTGACAGCTTCACCTCAGGAAATAATTAGAATGGAAAATTATCCAGGTTCTGGCTTTTTCATTTCACCTCTAGGTCTGTCCATGAATCTAAAACTCAGTCATAGGTTGGGGACCTGAGAGAAGCTCTCAGCTTCCAGTTTCTTATTACCGAGCAAGCAGAGCATTACCACTTTGTTCAACTTAAGAGTGTCAGTATCTATTTATTCTAAAGCACCATAGCTTCCAAAAGAAAAAAAGAGGCTACTCTTCAGTTCTTATTCTCCAATGACTTATTTCTGGAAAATGCTTTTGTCACTGCTGCTGCCCCAGAGCCGACAGAACGTTGGCAGAAATGATATAAGATTATCAACACTGTCCACAGGTCCTCCTGTTCACAGAGGCAGTGCAGTATAGTGGTTAGGGGCAAGCTCCACAATCAGTCTGCCACTCAGTCGCTGTGTAACTGTGATCAAGGTAGTCACTCCCTTTGCATTTCATTTTCCATCTATTGTGATCCCCATATTGTTGTACTTACCTCCCAGGGCTGTTGTGAGCATTGAGTATGTTACTACATATAGAATACTTAGAACACTATAATAGATAAATTTCAGATGACAGTGTACAGTATATAAAATCCTTTTTGCGATAAGGTTATTCTGGTTGTTTGAAAAGCTGATATTCAAAATGTAATACATCACCTTTTGTCGCTTATAGGCACTAAAGAAATAATTCCTGATGTGTTTTAATAGAAGTAATCATATGGAAAGAAGCATGGTTCTCCTTATGTGGAATAGAATGTATTAGGGCAGTATTACAAGCATCTAAAGTGTGAGAGTCTAACTGCAAATTTTACCAAATGAGATTCTTCCTAACAAGTCACAGATTGTAGCCTAACAAAAATAATTCTAATGTCAGCACTGTATTACAGGTTGAGCATCCCTAATCCAAAAATCCAAAGTCCAAAATGCTCCAAAATCCAAAACTGACATGACACTCAGAGGAAATGCTCATTCATTGGAGCATTTTGGATTTCAGGTTTTCAGATTAGGGATACTCAACGTGTTAAGTATCTGCAAATATTGGTTAGAGCACGTTGTTATAACACCAAGGTCAAGGGTTCAGATCCCTGTACTGGCCAGCTGCAAAAGAGAACCAATTTAAAAAAAAAAAAAAAAAAAAAAAAAAAAAAGTATCTGCAAATATTCCAAAACCCGAAAAAAATCCAAAATCCAAAACATTTCAGATAAGGGATACTCATCTTGTATCAGCACCAAATATAGTGTATGTTTTCCAGAGTAATAGAAGAAGCATCTGATTTATGATAATAGGGGAGGACTTGATCATACCTGTCTCAGTCCTGGACAGATCATCCTCATCTAGGCAACAAACCAACAGAGGAGCAGTTAATTTTCAGATGGAGAGAACAAATCTATGGTTATTAGAGGGGGAAGGAAGGAAAAAGGGGGAGGGGGTGGGGAGAGAGAAAGGCAGAGGAGTGGGGAGAGATTGGATAAGGGGCATAAAGAATAAATATGAATGTGCTAATAAAAATTTTTTAAAAATAAAATATAGTGTATGTTGAGGCACTTAGTAAACATTTGGTAAATGAAAAAATCTCGTGTTCAACTAATTTTACTGCTTTGTGGATAAATGGTAGTTTAATTGTGAATTACATAATCTAGAAGAGACTCATTTTCAATGTGTGATGTTATGTTTTTATCATTTATTCAATAAAGTTTTTTTCAATGTCCAAGTTACTCATTCTTATAAGAGAATGTGAAACAAAAAAATTAAAATGGGAAATACGTCCCAATCCCTTACTCAGAAATACAACTACTATAAGCATTTTGGTCCTTTTTCTTAATTAGCTTTCTTGTATACTTGTTTTTTTTTTTTGTGATCAACAAAATAAAAGTCATCTATTGCATTAATTTTTTGAAATTACATAAAAGACATGCTGTAATGAGCCTTTAAATATTTGTCAGTATTTACAGGCTCTTTAAAATTAAGTCTATTCATTTCTTTTTCATTTTTATTTCAGTAAAATGATCAACCTTTCAGTTCCTGATACAATTGATGAAAGAGCAATCAACAAGAAGAAACTTACACCCTTCATCATTCAGGTATGTGTGTTTTCCCCACCCTCCCCGCCCCAAAGACCTGTTCTACAGACCACAGGCTCTGCACTCTGTATGTTTTCATTTAATCCTCATAACAACTGTGAGTTTGGGATTATTATTCAGATTTTACAAAGAGAGCTGGGACTCAGAAAGGTTTCTGAGCTTGCCAGAGGTTAATGCTGGAACTGCAGTTCAAATCCTGATCTAACTCCAAAGCTTTATGTTCTTTGCATTACATAAAATAATCCACATTGTAGAAATAAGCAAAAATATTTAAGTTCTTAATTAACTGGTATGCTTAAGGAATGGAGCATTTTTCTTTTCCCTCAAACGGGTACAGATGATCCCCGATTTACGATGGCTGACTTTACGATGGGGTGAAAGTGACATGCTTTCAGTAGAAAACATACAACCATTCTGTTTTCACTTTCGGTGCAATATTCAGTAAGTTATATGAGCTATTCAATACTTTATTATAATAACATAGGCTTTGTGTTAGATGATTTTGCCCAACTGTTGGCTAATGTAAGTGTTCTGAGCACGTTTAAGGTAGGCTATGATTAGGTGTATTAAATTCGTTTTTGACTTACGATGGGTTTATTGGGATGTAACCCCATCATAAGTCGAGGAGCATCTGTATTAGATTATTAGCAACATTCCCTCAGGCAAGAGCACCCCTTGGGATGTGGAGACTGATAACTCTTTCAGGTGTATGCAATACTACTGGACTCCCATTTAGGCATTTTTAGAAATATGACACTTTACTCACATGGATATATGTATTCTGGTCATTCAACCTTTTCTTTTAGTGTCAGCATACTTCAAAAGGGACCAAAATAAAAATACCAAGTTAACTTCCCATAGAATTCTGCAAAAGATAATAGCAATAAGGCTCAGATTTGTTTTAGCTATAGCTAAGTCTGGAATTTGTTTTCTGTGGGTTATATATAGGTGTTATTTTCAGTGAAGGAAGAAGTAGACTGCTAAAAAAATGGAAACATCAAGAAGCAAGTGTGTAATTTGGCTGTCTTGCAGGAAAACTTGAACTTGGCACTGAACTCTGCTTCTGCCATTGGGTGTCACGTTGTGAACATTGGTGCAGAGGATTTGCGGGCTGGGAAACCTCATCTAGTTTTGGGACTGCTTTGGCAGATCATTAAGATTGGTTTGTTCGCTGACATTGAATTAAGCAGGAATGAAGGTAATGGAACACAGTTGTTATTTTGAAAGTTGTTTGTTGGTGTTTTTTTCCTAGTCATCTGGACTGTCATGATTTCACTTAATTGAGATGACTAAATGATAACTGGAATTAACATAAGGTAATGCTATAGAGTTATTCAGGAAAACAGCCCAGTTATATAACTCTCTTCTTTAGTAGAGAAGAGACATTTGTCTGGCAATTTTCAATTCATTTTACAAGGAAGACAACTAAAGCACAGAGAGGTTAAGGAACTTTCCCAAGGTCCCAAATTTGGTATCTATTCTTTTCTGCCCTGCCCACTCAACCCACACCCCATCACGACCCTCAGCTCCAACATTGTGCACCATCTCCTGTTATTTTAATACTTTTTATATTATATCATAGATTTAGACTTCTTCAAAAATCTTCTAACCTACCCTTGATGATCCCACACTTCCTGAACCAGCAGAAGCATTATTTCTTTTACAGCATAGGTTTTTATATCACATCATCAATTTATACAATGTATAAGCATATGCAATATAATTCTCATTGGAGCCTAGGAAATACAACATTATCCTCTCCCTTATAAAGTTTGAAATATTGAGCACCACTTCAAATATTCATATTTTATTCCAGAAATCCCTAGCATCACCATCTCAATCCTCAGTTACTTTGGGGGAAGAATATATATTTGGGATTCTCAGTAATTTCAAGGTTTCATGATATCTATCAACAGTACTTTTTTGCACTTTCAAGACTTTATTATGCTAACATTTTCAATCAACTCAAAGGTACTTTTAGATGAGTAAAATTATTCTATTTGCTGGCCTTCTTCAAAGGGGTATTTGTCTTGTTTAAAGGAGTTGAAGTTCATTCAAAAAGGAAAGGGAGAGAACAAAATAAAATGACATTGGCTCATGAAATAAATCAAATGATTTATCTTTGCTAAGGCTTCAGGTGCATAAATGTCAGCTATTTAATTCTTCCCAGCCTTTGATTTGGTGAAGGTGGGAAACTGAAGGGCTCTGTACAAATGGCCATGCTGCCTTTGCTCTTGCTTAATTCCCTGAGTGACAAAATGACATGGTGTTGGCTTGTGCATCCCTGACAACTGCATGTGCACGCGCACGCGCACGCACACGCACGCACACACACACACACACACACACACACACACACACACACACACACACACACATATATCTTCCTCTGGATAAAGTATACTTTGGTTCCTGATAATTCACATGTGACCTTCTCAAGAAAGTCCTGTCCTACCAGTCCCCTCCCCACATTGTTCAGGTTTATCTTCCACCCTGTCTCATAAAATACTTTTTTCATTGCACTCATCACACTCTGTTGCCTTTATCTGTCTGACTATCTTAGTTATGTGAGATTACTAGCAGCCATAACCCTGTCATATTCGTATCTGTATCCCCAGTACCTAGCTCAAAGCTTGACGAATAATAGGTTTTAATAAATATTTGTTTAATAGTTAATGAAAAAATAACAAAAATAATGACCTGATGTAAAGCAGAGTTCATCAAAGATGAAATTTGCCAGATGTAAGTATTAATTGGACCTCTTCAGAAATCAGGCAGTTTTAATCTTCTTGTCCAGTATGAATCTCCTTTCATTTTATGGGAGGCAATTATTGCATAAGGACTACACAACTTCTTCTTAAACCAGTATTTAAATTTAGACAGTTCTCTATGCAAACACCCAAGCTTTTACCTATTACCTATGGGAACACTTGCCAAAAAAAGTTTGGCTACTTCCACATTCATTTCAACAACAAAAAAATTACTAAACAGCCCTTACATTGTTAGATGCTATAGAAAATGTAAGGTTCAATTATATTCCTTTAAAAATAGGTTTAACCTTTCAAGAGTTAATTGATGAATTATACTCAAATATAAATACCGTAGTTTGTAGACTACTTTGATCAAAAGGTAAAGCAAAAGATTCTAAAATTTTAAACATTCTTCCGCAAATTCCTGATCTCAGAAGTATTAAATAAGAACAATTCATATAAATATATGACATGAAATGAAAGCGTTAAAATTAAAAGCATGTTTGGAATATGAAGCATAATAAAGAATAGAATGAATAAATTATAATATGTATTTGCTATGCAATTTCATAATACCATGTCTCTATCTATATCACCTTGTATTATAATTATCTACTGATGTATCTTTTTAATTAGACTATGAGTATCTTAGAACCAGGAACTATGTCACGCTAGTTTTTGCACCTCTGTTACTTGACAGAGCATCAAAAGACTGAACGAACTTGGCATGACCATTATCATATCATATATTGGTTGTGGGATTTTTTTCTTCCAGCCTTGGCTGCTTTACTTCGAGAAGGTGAGACTTTGGAGGAGCTTATGAAATTGTCTCCAGAAGAGCTTCTGCTTCGATGGGCAAACTTTCATTTGGAAAACTCGGGGTGGCAAAAAATCAACAACTTTAGTGCTGACATCAAGGTAACTGTGCAAAGAACTGTAACCCTTTTGGGGGATATAACAGCTGGGGGAATTTTATCCCACTGGAACAGAGAAAAAATCTTAATAGTATATCACCAAGCCTTGTTGCCTCTTGGCCCTGATGGTAGGTTTCAGTAGAGAGGTAGAGCCAGTTAGGAGCATGAGCACCAAGTATATTTCATTTCGTTGAAAAGGGTAGAAGTAATATAGTGCTAATTTTTTATATCTTGCCAAATGTTGAACATGGAGTATAAAAGGATAAGACATGACTGCTCTATTTCTAACTGCCTTTCCCAGGCCTTAGGGTACCTGTTAGTAAAGACCTAGAAGAGAGAAGAAGGGCCTCAAGATTTCCTTTGACCTTTCTTATTTGTCTTCTCTCCTGTCATACTCTCTCATCTTTAGATGTTGAATTCCTTGAGGGTAGTAATGAGCTTATTTATTTATGTCCGGGTCTCCTACCTCAGCCTTTGTCCCAGGGTCCTCCTACTAAAGCTGACCTCTAACACAATACCTGGTACATAAAAGACCCTCAAATATTTCTTGTGTTGAATTGAATTTTGGCACTCATTGCTCACATGAGCAGCAGGAAAAAACTAGCAGTGGAGGGAGACATTGGTGGCATTCATTTATCATGCGTTATCTTTGGCTTCTCATGTAAAAAGTGCCAACATTACTGTAGCAAATATGGTGCAGTTCTCATTGACTGAATGCTCTCCAAAATCCAGATGTTGAGACATAGGGAACAAACTCGAGGATCTTTGTCAGATGTCAATGACCAACAGGGCTATGAAAACAATATTCTGTAATCATATCAGTTTGTTCAGTGGTTAGAGAAAGCAATGGGATACTTGTACTACTGATCTCATCATTGAAAATTAAAGATAACCCCAAAATTATAAGACCAACTTACCCCCTATTTCAACTTACACACCATGTTTGGCCTGACATACTTTGCTTCATGCATTAGATATGCTCCTGAAAACTATTTGTAAATGGATTTTATGTACTGGGACATATTTTAAGTGTACAAGAGGAAATCTTTTTTTATTTTAATGAAAGCTGCTTTGAATATTTTTAAAAAGCAAAATATTGTTTGGGAATGCTAAAACTAACTTCCAGTTTATCTATATGCAAGTTCAAATTTTCAACTATAAAGCCAATTTCAGGTCTGCTGGCTCTGCTCTTTACTTGTTCATAAATGCACAGGATTAGATTATAAATTGTTTATGTAACTTTAGCAAGTAATTTGAAGTGAATGTACTTTCACAGCTGTAATGCACTATTCCTTAGAAAGAGGTAAATCCTATGCCCCTTAATGATAGGATCTGGGTTGGCATTTCATGAGTTTCTCTGAAATGGCTTCTGCTCACCTGATTTTCCCATTCTTAAAATCATTTATGGCACTGAGTT
The DNA here is from genome assembly GCF_000696425.1 of Galeopterus variegatus. Lineage (NCBI taxonomy): Eukaryota > Metazoa > Chordata > Mammalia > Dermoptera > Cynocephalidae > Galeopterus > Galeopterus variegatus. The sequence continues at coordinate 72,457 of NW_007727846.1, read as the reverse complement.
TCAAACTCACTTGGGTAATTGATTTAAGATGCAGCCTTCTGGACAGCTCCCAGAGATTCATATGTGGTAGGGCCGGGGTTGAATCCAGTAGTCCACATATTGAACAGTTTTCTCAGGGAATGAGAATGCACTTTGTCTACGGAGCTTCCTATGAGAAACACTCATTCATAGCCTGTCTGGACTTGCAAGGCCCAGGGATAGAAAACTAGCACAGCTGGGAAGGTAGTCTTCAAATACAGCAGGATGAAGGAATCTTGACCCAAGTTGCTGCCCTCTAGTATTCCAGAGAGGCAGAATTGTATTTGACGTGTGTGAAGACATTTACAAGACTTTGTGCTGGTACGATGGTTTTCAAGCTGCGTTCTGTGGAATGTCTACACAGCCTGAATTCACCCATCCCACCCCCAATATGAGCAACTCCACTTTGTTTTATGTATTGGGGTTCCAAGTGGTAAAAGAGTCCAGGGGCTTAAAACAAAAAGAGAAGCTTGTTTTGTTAAGTACATTCAGATCATAAAGGGTTAAATGTTATTTCATCTACTAAAGTGTTTCTCATTTTAAACTTTTTGTCATTTAAATTTACAATTAAATATATCTTTAACAGCTAATCTCTTCTCCATAGGTTATGGTATATATTGTGCTTTGTAATGATATAACCTGTTTATTTTCTCTTTCCCTATGCTTCCTGGATTTCTGCTCTCCTACTTTATTTTTTCATGCTTGTTTTATCTGTCAAGCTTATTGACTTCAGTAATTCAGTGAAGGTACAGAACTAAGTTATATGTTTATTAGCCTTATTGCATTGATGACTTCCATAAATTATAAAGTTGTGTCAAAATCCAGTTCATCTATATTCAAGACAGACATAAGGCAGATAGATGACTTTTTTGGGAAAAAAAAGATCTGTTAAATTAGAAGACAGATTTGTGCCATATATTCTCACAAAACCTAGTGCAGATATCTTTCCAAACATGGGACAATAGGATACATTCATTCTTTGTATGATCTCACTGACATTTCCAATTCATTTGTAGGATTCCAAAGCCTATTTTCATCTTCTCAATCAAATTGCACCAAAAGGACAAAAGGAAGGTGAACCACAGATAGACATTAACATGTCAGGTTTCAATGTAAGTATAGGTGCTCTTGAATTCTACGGTCTTTCAAAATTGTTGTCAATTTCTTGTAAATACAAGAATTTTTATAATTGTATGTAGTTGTGTTGACAGTTTTAAACATTTTTAAGTGTATTATTGCACATGTAAGTCAGAGGCAAAAATTAACTTTGATTTATTTTGATAGTGTATGAATGAGTAATTGTGGTAGCATTGGCTTACATGGATGGCATAAAATCTTTAAACTAAGTACGGGGAAATAAGCGTTAGAGACTAACCATTTCCAAGTATTCTGATTATAACCACAGTAATAGATTTAATGATTGCCTGTTCATATATACATCTATAATGTTCCTGTGTTGACAGTAAAGTGAGTATGTGTACAAACTGCTGATCTAGGAAATACAATTTGGGGGAATCACTGTCAGGAACCACGTTCTCTGCTATGTCACTAATTTTTCAGTGACCTTCACAAGGTTCTTCCCCAAACTGGATCTCACTTTGCTCATCTATAAAATAAAGAGTTGGACTACACTATTTACTCCCAAGTTTCTAGGATTCTGTGGTTCTTTGTATCCATTATATATGGAGTGCTTTCTACTAATTAACAAAATCTGCATATCTAGCCTATTACAATAGGCTTAAGTGGATTATACTTAAACCATTTTACACTCAGTGCCCTTACAAGAATTGAATTTGTAATTGACTTGTGTGCTTATATTTCTGTCTACACGTTAAATGCAAAACTCTTCATCTCAGGTCCCTCTTGTAGGAATAAGGGGCCATCCTGTGCATTAAGGAAGCTGTCTGGGATGGCCAGCCAGGACATCTTATGCTTGGTGAATGGCACCAGTGTACTAACTGATCCCGATTCTCATGCAGCCCTACTCCAGTCAGTCTTTCCTGACTGATCTTCTCAAAACACTCTTTTCTTTGTCTCTTCCCTCAGAATCCTTCAAGGATTTCACCTACCGACTCTAGAAGTCGGTCTAAAATGCTCTACTAAGCATTTAAGGCCCTACACAATCATGCTCCTTCTCTCCTAGCCAGTGTTATTTCCTGCTAGTCTGTATCCTTCAAACCTCCCTTACCACCACCACCCAGGCACCTCACTCTTCTCCCAACACTCATTTTACCTCTGAGCCTGTGCTCATGTTTTCTTTTGTTATTTGGTGTCCATCATCTTTTTCAGCTGTACACCTTCTTTAGGGCCCATTTTTTTAGAAAAAATCTGAACAGTTCGAGCTTTTCTCTTTTTATTTTATTTTTTTCTATTTCCAATTTAGCTTTTTTCTTGATGCATTTTGCCAGGAGAGATGTAATCCCAATTGAGTTAAGTGTACTCAGTAGTTAAATATGTGATCTGGCGCCCTCTAGAGTATTTTATAGGTACTACATATCCAGCTGAGCCAACTTTTTTCTTTGCACTCAAAACAATTTTATAAGTACCGTATGTTGGCTAAAAGAAAATAGAATTGTATACCCAGACTATGATTGTAGGGAAAATTTCTATATTTTTAGGATGGCCTTTAAAAAAATGTCTTATTTTACTTCAACAGGAAACAGATGATTTGAAGAGAGCTGAGAGCATGCTTCAACAAGCAGATAAATTGGGGTGCAGGCAGTTTGTTACCCCTGCTGATGTTGTCAGTGGGAACCCCAAACTGAACTTGGCCTTTGTGGCTAACCTGTTTAATAAATACCCGGCACTGACTAAGCCAGAGAACCAGGATATTGACTGGACTCTATTAGAAGGTAACTAAAAATTTCTCAAACTGCAATGTGTAGGACAATAGAGTAGAAATACATAGACCACAGTGATTTCATAATCTTGACTTAAAGTTTCTTTATCCACTTTCCTTTAGTATCTGCTACAAGTGGATGCAAGCACTGAGTAAAAATTGGCAGCTGCTAGAAATGAATGATACAAGTGAACTTTTAAAGTAAAGTAGTCTAGAGTCACTTAATATAAGGCCACATAGTAAACCAATATTTTGTTTAAGTATTTAAGGTTAGCCCACTCTTTAAACCTCTCACCAGAAAAATGCACATGCATATGTATTAAATTCGACTTGTAAATTTTTAGTATTTCTGTTTCATTCTTCCACAGTCAGACTAACTGGAAGTGGCCCCAGCTCCTTTCACCCTTACGTCCTCAAAAAACAAACAATATATGATAATTGTCTAAGTTTGGGAAAGGCAGAATTTACCTTTTCCAGATTATATATGCATGAAATATAGTATATAAAATTAACAAATGCAAATAGTAGTCCATTGGGGGTCCACTGGCATTACTTATAAAATCTTTAAATTTTATGCCTTTGAAGTTTCAAGTAATTTATTGCTTTAACATAGGCTTGTAAAAGTAGTAATCATGTGTAGTTTGGTATTTTAAAATGGATAGAGGAAAAACATAAACCAATATGAGTATAGGTTCATATGACCACAGCAAAGTTTTTAAAATGTAAACTAAACTGATAATATCGATTACTTTGAAGTATGCAGATTTGAGGAGATATTAGAGAAAGATTAGAGGAGAAAGAAATTATAAAAAGTTTAGAAACCTCTAAATTGCCTAGCTGGTTGTGATAAGGTTGTATTCTTTAATTTTAAAATAAATTCAACAGATTTTTTAAAAAACATTTCTCTAGAGAATGTATTTAGAGATAATGCTTGGAAATTCATACTGGAGAAATTTCTAGATCTGAATAAGAGCAGATAAAATAATCTAATGTATGGGTTGACACTACTTATATATGCACATATACAAGGTCTTCAATGAATAAATATTGTGAATATTCTTAATAGGAGAAACCCGTGAAGAAAGAACCTTCCGTAACTGGATGAACTCTCTTGGTGTTAACCCCCACGTAAACCATCTCTATGCGTAAGCCTTTCTACTGCTATTATAAACGGTTGTGAACATCATGAATGAATGCTACACAAATAATGACAGTTCTAAAGATTTTCTAAATGTTAGTTTATAGTGATTATTTATATTGGAAAATATTGAGCAGCGATTTCCATCATCATTTTCCAAATACACAAAAGCCCAATTATTTCTTTACATGATCTTTAACTGTAAGTGATAGAATGGATAAATGTCTTTATAGTACCTTAGGGAGCAAATACTTTATTTTTTGAAACAGAGACCAGGGAACACTTTAAGCAAACCATCCATGATACCTCAAGGCCTTTGGCTCACTGCTTCCTCAGCCTGGAATGTTCTTTGCCACATATAATGGCTCACACCCTTGCTGTGTTCCAGACACTGATCTAGAGAAACTTTTCCTGTCTTAACACCTGCCACTCTCTAACTCCTAACCCTAGTGACTTTTTTCTTCACAGCACTTACATACACCCCCATCATATTACCTGTTTATCCTTGTACTTGTTTATGGTCTATCTCTTGTCTCTGATGGAAGGACAGGGATTTTGGTCTTACGTGCCCAACACCTTGCTCACAATAAACTCTCAACAAATAATTTTAAGTGAATCAGATGGCCTTCACTCTGTTTTTAGCACAGATTAATAGAAAATATGAGTCGGGTATTATCTGTGGTTTTAAATATATTTTTTGACAGTGTGGTGTAAACTGTTTTTGTATAGTTATTGTTGTAAAGGAAGTAAATGCCCAGCTGTCTGAAAACACTGATTTATTTTTTAAATTGTTAGTGACCTCCAAGATGCCCTGGTAATCTTACAGTTATATGAACGAATTAAAGTTCCTGTTGACTGGAGTAAGGTTAATAAACCTCCATACCCGAAACTTGGAGCCAACATGAAAAAGGTAGATAATTAAATTGCTGTATACCTTTATTACAGATTATTTTTATTCTTGATATGTTTCTTTTGTTTCAAAAGCTTCTGACTGAGCTTCTGGAAGACAGGAAGTGGGTCTTATTGTTTTCGTGTGCTAATACCTAGCATTACACAACACACACACACACACACACACACAGATATGTATACAGATTAAACAAATGAAAATCTTTAACTGCTTACTTTTGTGTGTTTGCAGCTAGAAAACTGCAACTATGCTGTTGAATTAGGGAAGCATCCTGCTAAATTCTCCCTGGTTGGCATTGGAGGGCAAGACCTGAATGATGGGAACCAAACCCTGACTTTAGCTTTAGTCTGGCAGCTGATGAGAAGGTACAGTACACAATTTTAGCTATTTAAGATTCATGATACTACAGGTTTGTGATTTAGTCCTTATTATTTTTAATAAGTAAATGTGCCAATGACTACACCTTTAAAATTTATTATATTTAGACCGAAATGAGTTTAAGTAATGAATACATGTTGGTTGTTCAGGGAAGACTCCTCCTTGCAAGTTAGGCAGCAGAACTGTGCATATTCCCTTTTATCTGTAGGAAGCCTCGAGGATTTAAGCCTCATTTAGTGTCAGTGAATAAAAAGTGGTCAGAAAAAATTATGAACATCCCCATGTATTCATTTGAAAACGAAGATCTCTTAACCAAAATGCTGAAAAGCATTTATTATGCTGGGTACCAGCCAAAGCACAGTAGTAATGATTTATCTGAAGTCATTGCCACTGTTGGAATAGTACAAAACATGCCTGCAGTAGACTGCTTGGCTTGCTCATGGAAGCACTGTAAATTGTCCCCCACCACTGCAAAGGGTAGGTCAGTAGTAAGCCGCTACTACTTGAAATACTTTTTTCACAAAGTGTGAATCTCTTCATGAAATATTTTGTCTTTTTTATTTCAAAATAAAAGGAATGAAGATAAAGCATCTTTCTCATGTTGGCATTTTTTCTCATAAAGTAGATTGTTACTTTTTCTTCTGCTGCTTCTTGTAGATATACCCTCAATGTCCTGGAAGATCTTGGAGAGGGGCAGAAAGCTAATGATGACATCATTGTAAACTGGGTGAACAGAACGTTGAGGGAAGCTGGAAAATCAACTTCCATTCAGAGTTTTAAGGTCAGAACCCATATTTGACTACTAAACATTATGTTTGCTAGATAATGTCTATAATTTGGAAGACAGTCTTTGGTTTCTGAGTGAGAATTATTGTTGCGCTAATGGCAAGATTCTCTTTTAATTCGCTGGGCTTTGTTTGGGGCACTTTATGTAAGTCAGCACATGTTAATTTGTACATATTGAAATTCTCAGATCTGTTCTCCCTTTATGCTAGGACAAGACGATCAGCTCCAGTTTGGCAGTTGTGGATTTAATTGATGCCATCCAGCCAGGCTGCATAAACTATGACCTTGTTAAAAGCGGCAATTTAACAGAAGATGACAAGCACAATAATGCCAAGTAAGAGAGACTGCATTATATTATGGAAAGAACACAGGCTTTGCAGCCAGGTGGCAGATCTGAATCCTAATACAGGTTCTGCCGCTTAAGAGTGGTGTCATGGGCTGGCTGGTTAGTTCAGTTGGTTAGAGCTCAGTGTTGATAACATCCAGGTCAAGGGTTCAGACTCCCATAGCGGCCAGCTGCCAAAAAAATTAATTAAATTAAATTTCAAAAAAACAGTTGTATTACCTGGGGGAAACCCCTTTAATCCTTAGATTCCTAATCATTAAAATGGAGGCAATTATACATACGTTTGAGGTTTTGTAAAGATTAAAGAAATGTATAAGAGCCTAACATGGTGCCTGACTTACTAGGTGATCCATCAATTGTTGCTTTAGTGGATTACGGAAAGAACACAGTATATGTTCTAATGCAAACCAGTTATAAACTTACAATAAGGAAAAAATGAGCTGAGGATATTCATACCTCAGAGTGTTCGTCTGTCTCAACCTTTTTTTAAAATACATTATCCACTTCTGTCTCTTTTACTGTACACACATCACTTCTACTGCACATGTTGGGATTATCTTCCTCAGTCTCCAAAATGGCAGGAGGCTTGCTAGTACGGAAAGAACACAGTATATGTTCTAATGCAAACCAGTTATAAACTTACAATAAGGAAAAAATGAGCTGAGGATATTCATACCTCAGAGTGTTCGTCTGTCTCAACCTTTTTTTAAAATACATTATCCACTTCTGTCTCTTTTACTGTACACACATCACTTCTACTGCACATGTTGGGATTATCTTCCTCAGTCTACAAATTGGCAGGAGGCTTGCTAGCCCTCAGCAGAAGACTATGCTTTGATAGTTTTTTACATTTCAACAATATTTAGAAAGTCTTTTCCTCCTGTCTCTTCTCTTCTTCACCAAAGACCTAGCCTGTGACCTGGTTTCATGGGTGACCCATGAAAACTTTACTAGTATACATTGAAAATCAAGCCACAGCAGGGGCTGATGGGATAGCTGAGAAGAATTCCTGCAAAACTTTGGAGTTAAACATATCACTTCCTTCTTCCTTGAAAAGTATTTGTAGCAAATGTGATAAAAGTGTGATATCCATAATATATAAAGAACTCTTGAAACTTCTCTTTCCAGAAATTTCATGGTTTATCTTTAAAGATTCCTGTTACAATACACCTAGAAATGCTTCATAGATTAGTTGAGGTCTGTTCCTGCAAATTCCCCTAGCACGACATGTCAGTTCTTTCATCCCTTCCCTTGCCTACCCTTTCCTGTCCTTGGTTCCGCCACTCTGTACATGTACCGTATAGACTCTCTCCCCTCCCTCGAATATTTGGAAGTATTCACTGCATCCACCTAGGCCAGGTGGAATTTGCATCTGGCATAATCTTGCATCCCATGTCTCTAATATCACATGAGAGTGTCTGTTATCTCATTACATGTACAATGAGATCAACATTGATTGTACAACCAACCTAGGTAATTATATGTATAATTTCATTGTCATATAAAGTCAGTGCTTCAAGCTTAATTCTCACTTCACATTGGAGGAAAGGAGTGAGTAAATATTACCAGTCCTAAGTAATAGAGCTTTAAAACCTAGTGTAACTTAAAAACGAACTCCATCAAAATAAAACAGAAAACAAAAAGCAAAATCATTCTGATCTGAACTTTCAATATGGAATATTTCCATGACGGCCAAATAGTTACATAAGAAACAGCTGTCTCATATGGTGTCCTTGACTGATAAGAATTTCATCTCAATTTTTGTTTCCTCAAAAAATAGGTACGCAGTGTCAATGGCTAGGAGAATTGGCGCCAGAGTGTACGCTCTCCCTGAAGACCTTGTGGAAGTAAAGCCCAAGATGGTCATGACTGTGTTTGCATGTTTGATGGGGAGGGGAATGAAGAGAGTGTAAAATAACCCATCTGAATGAAACAACCTTGTTCCCAGGTGCATGATTTGCAGGTCAGCTATTTCCAGATGAAGTGCTCACGGCTTAAGGAACTCTTGGTCATTTAAAGGATTTTTAGTTTTGATTAACAAGACTAGCTCATCATGAGAGGTCTCAGGGGAAAGAGTTCTAATAAAAACAACTCCTCTTTCCCATAGTCAAAGTTGGATTTGTCAGGCACACCTGAAATGTGCTCATAGCCAAACCATTTTACTCCCTCCTCCTAGAAAGCTGCCCTTGAAATTTCTCATGGGTGTATGTTATTTCTCTCTATGTATCTTTTTCCCTCTTAGATGTCCATCTCTTGGGACTCGCTTAGATGATTGTATATGAATATTATTAGGCAGTCATTTTTCTTTCCATCCAGTATGCTAGTTCTTACCAAGAACTATGGTCAGAGGGTATGGATATGAGTATCCTTTGCTTACCTTCATAGTACTGAGAATTTGCCAAAGTAACTGGCTGTGCAGAATGTAATGGAAGCTTTTCTTATTCTTTTATTCTTAAAATCAGTATCTTTTTATAGTATTCTTTCTACATGATCCTTTTTTGTACATTTAAGAATATTTTGATTACATTAAACAAGACTGCTGATTTTGCCACTTTTTTTAAGGGGTCCTCAGTAAGTAAAAAACATACATTAGAGGTAGAGGGAAAATGTACCTTAAATTTAGCATCTTCCTTCTCACATTCAGGCTGTAAACAATTGAAATATTTTGTCTTAAATCACTTGGTTCAATACACGCTTATTTGTTTTAAAACCTGTATCATCAAACTCTCTCTTTAAATTTAAAATGCTGTTAACTATGACACTTTTGAGGAGAGAGTATGCCCAGAAGTTAGACAGGATTCGGTAGACCAAGTATGCTAAGTGTACAATATATTTTTTAATTTTACACTTAAACAAGGAGATGAGGTCATTAAAGAATATATATGTAGGACTTAATGTACTCTTGCTTTGTCAAGCTGTTTGCTGTAGTTCTCAAGATCATTATGTTACCCTAACTCTGAAAAGTGATGTAGTCTGGTAGCCATGTAGTAGTTCAAATAAAGGCATTTACATAAAAATTAGTCTCTTCTTCATGCTCTGTCCCTTAGTAGTATGTCAATCTTAGTCAATTTTTTTCCCTTTTACTGGTGTATTCAATAAAATGGTGTTTGTTAAATTTGAGCTTTTGGAGCTGGATTAGAGACACTGAATTAAGGATAGTACAAATGGGGTAAAATGGTTTACTCCAACTTAACAAAATTTCCTTATCCAGTTCCTCCCTTTTTCTTTCTTTCCCATCTCCGTCAACCTTTTCAATGTTCTGTGACATACAAACCCTGAAACACAGGGGATCTGAACAGCCAGGGAGAAGAAATGGTTTATGTCAGGTTTTCTCAACCTCATCACTGTTGACATTTTGGGCTGGACAGTTCTTTGCTGGAGGTGGTGGGGGAGGGGCTGTCCCGCGAATTGTAGGCCTCTACTCATTAGATGTCAGTATTACACCCCCAGTTATGTCAGCCAAAAATGTCTCCAGACTGGCCAAATGTCCCCTGGGAGGCAAAAGTATCCCTGGTTGACAACCAGTGGTTTATGGCTCTCTTGTAAGTCTCTGTGTGAATGAATAATACAAACTGCAGTCCTATGAGGAGCTGGTTACATGGTGATGTTATAAAATATTTTGTATTTATAATCTGAGAGTAAGAAAGACATTTCTAAATATGATACAAACCCCAAAGACGTAAAATAAATGAATGATAAATTTGGAATAAACAAAAGACAAATGTTCAGCAAACGTACCAGGGTAACAGATGAGGTAGGGACAATCACATCTTGTGACCTGTTTTCTACCTTGAATTTTCTACAATCATCCCCATTTGTCTCCAAGTACAAAAGTTCTCTGTAAGCAACTATGGTCCTAATGCCTTGAAATGCCTTTGAAACAAGATAGAAAAGGTTTATTCCATGTGGCCCTTTCTTCAAAGAAGAGGTAATTTCTTGGGTGATTTGCTATACAAGGCCCGCAGTCTGTAGGAGAGCACCCTGGGATAGTTAAGTAGCCATATAAAGCAGTGGGCCTCAACACACCATTTTTTCTTTCCTCCAGAAAATAAAAAATTGCAATCCATATGATAATGGACTAAAATCACTAATATATTAAGAGTTCTAGGAAATCTATAAGAGAAAGTTCCAATAGAAAATGAGCAAAGGAGATGAATGTCCAATTTAAAAATCTTTAACGGACCAATGAACATAAAAATGGATACTTATTCTTGAAAGTAGTCAGGGTTACACAATTTAAAACAACCAAGACTGCCTTTTTTTTTTTTTTTTGTAATAGGCTGTATTTCTTAGAGCAGTTTTAGGTTCATAGCAAGATTGGGCAGAAGGTACAGAGTTCCCATATGCCCCCGGCCCCCACACATGCATCATTATCAACATCTCACAGTGGAGTGGTACATTTGTTATAATCAATGAACTTACACACTGATACATTATTATCACCCAGAGTCCATAGTTTATATTGGGGTTCACTCTTGGTGTTGTACCTTCCAGGGGTTTGGACAAATGTATAATGACATGCATCCACCATTGTGTTATCATACAGAACAGTTTTACTGCCCTAAAAATCCTCCGCGCTCCACCTATTCATCCCTCTCTCCCCCCAACTCCTGGCAACCACTGATCTGATATTTTTACTGTCTCCATAGTTTTGCCTTTTCCAGAGTATCATATAGGTGGAAGCATACACAATGTAGCCTTTTCAGATTGGCTTCTTCTACTTAGTAATGTGCATATTTTTAAGAAGATTGCCTTTTTTATGAACTGCCTTTTTAGCCTATCAGACTGATAAAAATTAAATGACTGATAATTATCTGATGTTGATAAAGGTGTTAGTATATAGGCATACAGCTGGAAGGGTGGCCAGTTTACAGAGTTTGTTAAAGGCAATTTGATAATAGTTACCAAACGAAAAACTGTCATATCCTTCAACACTGCAGCCAGCAAGTATAACAATGTTCCTTGATACATCTTGTAACGATGATTGGTGAAATAAGTTGTGGTCCAGCCACACAATAGAATACATACGTGGTAGTTAGAAAGACTGCCATAGCTCTCTATGTACTGATGTGGAAAGGTGTCCCATGTTATCCATTTTCAAAAAAATGGTACTATATGCATAGAAAAATATCTTAAGGAAACTGCACAAATATATTTCTGTAGTTGTACCTGGGGAGACGGGAGTGGGTTAATAAGGGCTTTTCACTTTTTGTGTTACATATTTCTATAATGTGGGGAAAGTTTCAAAGGGAAGCCAAAATAAAAGGGGAAGAGACTGCCTCTTCAGCAAATGGTGCTGGGATAACTGTATATCAATATGCGGGAGAATGAAACTAGACCCATACCTCTCACCATATACTAAAGTGAACTCAAAATGAATTAAAGAATTAAATATACACCCTGAAACAATAAAACTTCTTAAAGAAA
>NW_007727846.1:58174-59758 GCF_000696425.1 Galeopterus variegatus | reverse complement strand
AGCTATCCCACTGCTGGGAATATACCCAGAGGAATGGAAATCGTCAAGTTGAAGGTATACCCGTTCCTCAATGTTCATCGCAGCACTCTTTACAATAGTTAAGAGTTGGAACCAGCCCAAATGTCCATCATCGGATGAGTGGATACGGAAAATGTGGTATATCTACACACTGGAATACTACTCTGCTATGAAAAAGAATCAAATACTGCCATTTGCAACGACATAGATGGACCTAGAGAGAATTATATTAAGTGAAACAAATCAGGCACAGAGAGAGAAATATCACATGTTCTTCCTTATTTGTGGGAGCTAAAAATAAATAAATAAATACACAAAGAAATTGGGGTGGGGAGAAGACACAACAATTACAATTCCTTGAAACTGATAGGACAAGCAAACAGAAAGGACATTGTTGGAAGGGAGGTTTCGGTAATTGGCCACAATAATCAACCCCATTGTATATTGACAAAATAAAATGAAATAAAATATTTTTTTAAAAAATATATGTATATTATTACCACAATCAGGCAAGTAGCATAACAAATATTTTAAACATACAGAGAAGTTGAAAAATTATTACACCTATGCATTCTTTGCCTGCATTTGCCAGTTGTTAGCATTTGGATACATTTACCTCTGTGTGATTTTGCTGTACCGTTTGAAAAGAAGTTGCAGGCATCATGATATTTTACTCCTAAATACTTTAGCATCAATCTCCTGAGAACAATGACATTCTCCTACATTACTACAATAACTTTGTCACGTCCCCCAAATTTGACATAGATATAATATCTAATACATAGGCTAAATTTAAATTTTCCAAATCGTTCCAAAAATATTCTTAAAGATGTTCTCCTTAATGCAGGATACAACAAAAATTTACACATCGTAGGCTGGCTGGTTAGTTCAGCTGGTGGTGTTATAACAGGATGGTGTTATAACACCAAGGTCAAGAGTTTGGATCCCCACACCAGCCAGCCACCAAAGAAAAATTTTATACATTGCATTTGATTGTCAAGTCCCTGTTTTGTCCTTTAAGATTTAAGATACTGGAAAAATCCGTTGCCTTTTTTATCTTTTATGCCATTGACATTTTTTTAAGAGCTCAGACCAGTTTTTTGTTGTAGAATGCACCACAATCTAGATTTGTCTGATTGGAAAAAGAAGAAAAAATTGACCCAGCTATCCCACTGCTGGGAATATACCCAGAGCAATGGAAAGCATCAAGTCAAAAGTATACCTGTTCCCCAATGTTCATCGCAGCACTCTTCACAATAGCCAAGAGTTGGAACCAGCCCAAATGTCCATCATCGGATGAGTGGATACGGAAATTGTGGTATATCTACACAATGGAATACTACTCTGCTATAAAATGAATGAAGTACTGCCATTTGCAACAACATGGATGGACCTTGAGAGAATAATATTGAGTGAAACGAGTCAGGCACAGACTTTATGCCCACATGTTCTCACTTATTGGTGGGAGCTAATAATAAATAAATAAATTCACACACACACATACAAAAAGAACCGGGCAGGGTGGGGGAAGAAGATATAACAACTACAATTACTTGAAGTTGATAC
>NW_007727846.1:51537-57312 GCF_000696425.1 Galeopterus variegatus | reverse complement strand
AAAAAAAAAAAAAAAAATCCCACGCACACACAAAAAAAACCGGGGGGGGGGAGAAGACTTAACAATACAACTCCTTGAAGTTGATATGACAAGCAAACAGAAAGGACATTGTTGGGTGGGAGGGGGAAGAGGGAGGAGGGAGGGGGGTTTCGGTAATGGGCCACAATAATCAACATCATTGTATATCGACAAAATAAAATTAAGAAAAAAAGGAAAAAGAAGAAAAAACATTCTTTGCAATTCAGACAAAATAATATTTACAAAACCTGGTATAAATAAGCTTATTGTGTGAGTTCATAGGTTTCATTAATTGGGTAGAATTGAAAAGGTGACACAGGACTTCATGGGGAAAAGGGTGGCTGAGTCACTTTAAATCTTTTTTGAAATAATTAGAAGCTAACAGAAGTGTCAAAAAAAAAATAATGAGATGCCATGCATCTTTCACCAGTTTTGCCCAGTAATAACATTTATATATCTGTAGTAGAATATCAAAACCAGGAAATATTGGTTAGCTCAGTTGGTTAGAGCACAGCCTTGTAATACCAAGGTCAAGGGCTCGGTTCCCTGTGCTGGCCAGTTGCCAAAAAAAAACACAAAAACCACTACAACCAGGAAATTCACTTTGGTTCAAAACACAGAGCTTATTCATATTTCACGTTTTGCATGCACTCGTGTGTACATGCATGTATTTCAATATATAAGCACTTGTATCACAGGTAGATTTATGAAACCACCACCACCATCAAGATTCCTAGTGCTACCCCTTTACACCCAAACCCACCACCTTCCCCCTCCATCTGAAACCCTTGAATATTTCTGGGTTCCCTATTATGTTCCATTGATCTATGTGTCTATCACTCTGCCAATTACCAAATTGTCTTTATTTCCGTAGTTACATAGTAGGACTTAACATCGAGTAGAATGATTCCTCCCACTTTATTCTTTTTCAAAATTGTTTTACCTGTCAGGTCTTTTGCCTTTCCATGTACATTTTAGAATAAGCTTGTCTGTGTCTACAAGAAAAAAATTTCTGCTGGAATTTTGACAGAAATTGTGTTAAATTTATAGATCAATTGGAAAGAATTGATATCTTTACTGTGTTAGCTCTTCCAATCCATGAACACAGCATATCTCTTCATTTATTTAGGTCTTCTTTGAATTTTTTGATTGGCATTTTGTAATTTTTATCATATCAATTCTGTACCTGTTTTATTAATTTTATTCCTATTTCATCTTATTTGGAGTGTTTTTATAAATTTGGGGGGATTTTCTATGCAGACACTCATGTCATCTACAAATAAGGAAAGTTTTATTTTTTTCCTTTCAATCTGTATGGTTTTATTTCTTTTTCTTGACTTGTGGTACAGGCTAGAATGCCCAGTGGCATGATGAAAGAGTAATGAAAGTGGACACCCTTGTCTTTTTCCTAATATTAGGGGGAAAGCATTCTGTTTGGTTTAATATATTTGCAGATGCTTTTTATCAAGATAAAGTTTCCCCTCTATTCCTAATATGCTGAGAGGTTTTTGTTGGGGGGGGGGGTTGTTTGTTTAAGGGGGGGTTGGATTTTATCAAATGCTTTTCCTGCATCAATTTATATCATCATATGATTTTCTTTTACCTGTTGAAATGATATATTACATTGATTGATTTTTAAATGTTGAACAAACCTTGCATACCTCAATAAATACCACTTGGTCATTGTGTATAATTCTTTCAATATATTGTTTTATTCAATTTGCTAATATTTGAGGGTTTTTGCAACTAAGTTCATGAGAGATATTGGTCTATAGTTTTCTTTTTGTACCTTGTTTTTCTGGTTTTGGTGTCAGGGTAAAGTTGGCCTCACAAAATGAGTTGGGAAGTGTTCCCTACTATTCTATTTTCCAGAAAGACTTGTATAAAATTGATGTTAATTCTTATTTAAATGTTTGGTAGATTCTCTAGTGAAACTAAGCCTGGAAATATCTTTTTGGGGATCTCCTAATTACAAATTCAGTTTCTTTAATGATTATTTCATCTTCATTGTGATTTGGTGGATTTTGAATTTCAAGGAACTGATCCACTTCTAAGTCGTCGAATGTGTGAACATAAAGTTGTTTACAGTATTTCCTTAATGATCCTTAATAACTGCAGAATATGTAGTGATATCCCCAGTTTCATTCTTGATATTGATGATTTGTGTCTTCTCTTTTTTAATCTTTTTCAGTCTTGATAGAAGTTTATTGATTTCATTGCTATTTTTTGAAGAATCAGCTTTTTGTTTCTCTACTGTTTTTCTGTTTTCAATTTAATCACGTTCTGCTTTTATCTTTACTATTTTCCTCTTTCTGCTTGCTTTTGATTAGTTTTGCTCTTCTATTCTACCATCATCTGCCTAAGACAACAAAAAAAGCTGCTAACTTCAAGAAACTACCATTTTGGAATTATCTATTTCTCCTTTAAGCTTGATCAGGTTTTGATTTATGTATTTTGAGGCTGTGTTGATTGGTACATACACATTTAGGGTTACCATGTGTTTTTGGTTGATTAATCCTTCTATCATTACATAATGTCACTCCTTGTACCTAGATTTTGTTTGTTTGTTTTGTTTTGTTACTTTATGTGATATTAGCATAGCCTAACTATTCCTGCATTTTAACGTTTGCATGATTGTCACTTTCCATTCTTTTATTTTCAACCTGCCTATGTCATTATGTTTGAAGTGAATTTCATATAGATTGCACTTGCAGGCATACCTTGGAGATATTGTGGGTTCAGTTCCAGACCACCACAATAACGTGAATATCGCAATAAAGTGAGTCACACAAATTTTTTTGGTTTCCCAGTGCATATAAAATCTATGTCTACACTACACTGAAGTCTATTAAGTGTGCAATAGCATTATGTCTTTAAAAAACCAATGCACGTACCTTAATTACAAAATGCTTTATTGCTAAAAAATGCTAACAATCATCTGACCCTTCAGCAAGTTGTAATCTTTTTGCTGTTGGAGGGTCTTGTCTCAGTGTTGATGGCTGCTGATTGATCAGGGTGGTGGTTGTTGAAAGCTGCGGGTGGCTGTGGCAGTTTCTTGAAGTAAGACAACAATGAAGTTTGCTGCATGGATTAACTCTTTAGCATGCGATGCTGTTAATAGTGTTTTATCCACAGTAGAACTTCTTTCAAAATTAGAGTCAGTTCTCTCAAACCCTGCCACTGCTTTATCAACTAAGTTTACGTCATATTCTAAATCCTTTGCTGTCATTTCAACAATGTTCACAGCATCTTCACCAGGAGTAGATTCCATCTCAAGAAACCACTTTCTTTGCTCATCCATAAGAAGCAGCTATTCATTCATTAAAGGTTATTATGGCAACCATTCAGTCACACCTTCAGCTTCCACTTCTAATCTTAGTTCTCTTTCTGTTTCCACCACATGTGTAGTTACTTCCTCCATTGAAATGTTGAACCCCTCGAAGTCATCCGTGAGGGTTGGAATCAACTTCTTCCAAACGCCTATTAATGTTGGTATTTTGACCTCCTCCCATGAATCACAAATGTTTTTAATGGTATCTAGAATGGTGAATCCTTTCCAGAAGGTTTTCAATTTACTTTGACCAGATCCATCAAAGGAATCACTATCTATGGCAGCTATAGCCTTATGAAGTATATCTCTTAAATAATAAAACTTGAAAGTCAAAATGACTCCTTGATGCACGGGCTGCAGAATGGATGCTGTCTCAGCAGGCATGAAAACAACATGAATCTCCTTGCCTGTCTCCATCAGAGCTCTTGGGTGGCCAGATGCATTGTCAATGAGCAGTACTATTTTGAAAGGAACCTTCTTTTTTCTGAGCAGTATGTCTCAACAGTGGGCTTAAAATATTCAGTTAAGCACGCTGTAAACAGATGGGCTGCCATGCAGGCTTTGTTGTCCCCTTTATAGAGCACAGACAGAACAGATTTAGCATAAGCAAGGGCCCTAGGATATTCAGAATGGTAAATGAGTATTGGTTTCAAGTTAAAGTCACCAACTGCATTAGCCCCTTGTAAGAAAGTCAGCCTTTCAAGCACCGTAGCCAGGTATCGACTTCTCTCTAGCTATGAAGTCCTAGATGGCATCTTCTCCCAGTAGAAGGCCATCTCATCTATGTTGAAAATCTGTTGTTCAGTGTAGCCACCTTCATCAATGACCTTAGCTAGATCTTCTGGATCACTTGCTGCAGCTTCTACAGCAGCACTTGCTGTCTCACCTTGCACTTTTATGCCATCGGCACAGTTTCTTAAATCTCACGAACCAACCTCTTGTGCTTCAAACTTTTCTGCAGCTTCCTCACCTCTCTCAGCCTTCACAGAACTGAAGAGAGTGAGGGCCTTGCTCTGGATTAGGCTTTGGCTCGAGAGAATGCTGTGGCTGGGTTGATCTTCTGTCCAGACCACCAAAATTGTCTTTATATCAGCAATAAGGCTGCTTTGCTTTCTTATCATTTGTGTGTTTACTAAATTAGCACTTTTAATTTCCTTCAAGAACTTTTCCTTTGCATTCACAACTCGGCTAAACTGTTTGACATGAGAGGCCCAGCTTTCAGTGTATCTCGGCTTTCTACGTGCATTCCTCACTAAGCTGAATCATTTCTAGCTTTGGATTTGTTATATTTCATTTCTTATTTTTGGCTGCTGGCCAGTAAGGAGATCTGAATCCTTGACCTTGGTGTTATAACACCATGCTCTAACCAACTGAGATAACCGGCCGGCTGTCTAGCTTTGGATTCAAAGTGAGTGATATGTGACTCTTCCTTTCAGGTGATCCCTAAAAGGCCATTGTAGGGTTATTAGTTGGCCTAATTTCAATATTGTTGTGTCTCAGGAAATAGGGAGGCTTGAGGAAAGAGAAAAGGTGGGGTAAGGGCCAATTGGTGGAGCAATCAGAACACACAAATTTATCAATTAAGTTCGCCATCTTACATGGGCACGGTTCGTGGTGCCCCAGAACAATTACAATAGTAACATCAAAGATCACTGTTCACAGATCACCATAACAGGTATAATAACAGTGAAAAAGTTTGAAATATTGAGAGAATTACCAGAATGTGACACAGAGACACAAAGTGAGCACATGCTGTTGGGAAAATGTCCCCGACTGACTTGCTCACGCACGGTTGCCACAAACCTTAAATTTGTAAAAATCACAATATCTGTGAAGCACAATAAAGCAAAGCACAATGACATGAGGTATGCCTGTAGTTGGGTCATGTGATTTATCATCTCTGTCAATCTGTATTTTAATTCTTGTATTTAGACATTTACATTGAAAGTAGTTATTGATATGTTAAGGATCGAGTGTTCCATTTTATTTAGTTTCTGTTTCCTATTTCTTAATTTTTTGTGAGCTACTTGAACATTTTTTAAAATTCCATTTTGATTTACCAATAGTCCTGCATATATCTCATGTTTTTAGGGCTCGCTCTGGGTGTTGAACATACATATGTAGCATATCACAGTCTGCTAGTAATCAACATTTTCCACTTCACGTAGATCATCACTTCACCCTCCCTACCTGTTAAATATAAATGTGTTAAGTGATTCCTCTACGTACACTGAGCACCACTTTAAATGATGCTATAATTTTGGCTTCAACTCTCATGACTTGCTCACGCAAGGTTGCCACAAACCTTAAATTTGTAAAAATCACAATATCTGTGAAGCACAATAAAGCAAAGCACAATGACATAAGGTATGCCTGTAGTTGGGTCATGTGATTTATCATCTCTGTCAATCTGTATTTTAATTCTT
>NW_007727846.1:48223-51227 GCF_000696425.1 Galeopterus variegatus | reverse complement strand
AGGTATGCCTGTAGTTGGGTCATGTGATTTATCATCTCTGTCAATCTGTATTTTAATTCTTGTATTTAGACATTTACATTGAAAGTAGTTATTGATATGTTAAGGATCGAGTGTTCCATTTTATTTAGTTTCTGTTTCCTATTTCTTAATTTTTTGTGAGCTACTTGAACATTTTTTAAAATTCCATTTTGATTTACCAATAGTCCTGCATATATCTCATGTTTTTAGGGCTCGCTCTGGGTGTTGAACATACATATGTAGCATATCACAGTCTGCTAGTAATCAACATTTTCCACTTCACGTAGATCATCACTTCACCCTCCCTACCTGTTAAATATAAATGTGTTAAGTGATTCCTCTATGTACACTGAGCACCACTTTAAATGATGCTATAATTTTGGCTTCAACTCTCAAATAGTATATTACAAAAGCATGAGGAGAAGCCTAGTCTATTACATTTACTTCTATCATACCCATTTTACTGTTTTTTTCTTCCTTCCCAGGGTCCCAGCATCCTTACGTTATAGTTTCCTTTCTGTTTAGAGAACTTCCTTTAGCCATTCTTTAAGAGCAGGTCTTCTGGTGAAAACTTAGGTTTCCTTCAGCTGAGAAGCCTTTATTTCCCTTTCCAGGACTCCTTTTACAAAACCCCACGAATTGAGTCTTACTTCCTGCTGGACCTTGGTGAGCTTATCAAGAGTCTAGACTAGAATCTTCTCTCTCAAACCTGAGAATGGCTCTGTCACGTGCTGGATAAAATCTAACCCCCTTAGTAAGTGACTTTGTGATCTGGTTCCTTTCTAGCCACATCTCTTACTACTCACTGCCATTTCCAACTTGTGTACCCTCAAATACACAAGCACACATTTTGTTTGCACACACATGCACACACACACATTTTGAGTGTCTAAAGATACCAGGAAGTTTAAGCTATTTTCATGACCAAGTAGTATGCAAAACACACATGCTCACCTCAACTCTGAATTTCACTTGTTGTTGCCTACACCTTGAGCTGCGGTTGGAGGATGAAGTGTGGTCAGGATATGGTGTGAGGCTCCAAATGGCCAACAACTTAAATATGCACAAAAAGAGCTTTCATTTATTAAGCAAAATGTCTGCTAATTGTCTAAGGCTCCGTGTGTAACTCAAATGGTTTGCATTTCATTAATACTTAATTGATTTCGCTGATCATCCTCCCTCAGTTACACATTTCTATCCAGGTACTGCCACATTTCTCTACTCTCCATTCCATACAAACTTCAAAAAGCAGTCTTTAGGGCCGGCCTGGTGGCGCACTGCTGTAGTGCGCCACTTGGGAAGCGCGGTGGCGCTCCCGCCGAGGGTTCGGANCTTAAATATGCACAAAAAGAGCTTTCATTTATTAAGCAAAATGTCTGCTAATTGTCTAAGGTTCCGTGAGTAACTCAAATGGTTTGCATTTCATTAATACTTAATTGATTTCGCTGATCATCCTCCCTCAATTACACATTTCTATCCAGGTACTGCCACGTTTCTCTACTCTCCATTCCATACAAACTTCAAAAAGCAGTCTTTACGTTCTGTCTCCTCTTCCTCTACACTTTCTCTCTTGGCATTTTCCCCTACCTCAACAATCATAAATAAATACACCATGTATCAAAATCTGTTGGGTACACAACAGAGTAATTATAGTCAACAAAAAGGTATTACATATCTCAAATAGATGGAAGAGAGGATTTTGAATGTTCCTACCACAAAGAAACGATAAATGTTTGAAGTGATGCAGATGCTATTTGCCCTGATTTGATCATTACACAATGTGTACATGTATTGAAACATCACATTGTACCCCATAAATATATATTATATGTGACACTTAAAAATAAACATAATTTTGAAATTTTAAACCACACCAAAAAAACTTTAGATAATGCTAAATCAACAGCCATTAATTTTATATAAGAAAAGAAAGGCTGAATACTAATGAGCTAAGCACCTCTTTTTTAGGTTAAAAATCATGATAAATGCAAAGGAGGGAAATAATAAAGCAGAAAATAATGAAATAGGAACTACGTGATAAAGCAGATGAACAAACCAAAAATTGGTTCATTGAAAACATTGATATAACACCAAGGTCAAGGGTTTGGATTCCTGGAATGGCCAGCAGGCAAAAAAAAAAGAAAAAAAATTGATAAAATGGATAAATCTTAGCAAGACTGATCAAGAAAGAGGAGGAAGAGCATGAAAAATATTAAAAGTAAAAAAGTAGACATAAGATGCAGCAGAGATTAAAATGAGAATAAAAGGGTATTATTAAATATTTTATAACAAATTTGTAAATTTGGGTGAACTTGATAAATACCCAGAAATATACTGGAACAGACTCAGTAAGTAACAGGAAATGTAAATAGTTCCAGAACACAAAAAGAATTTGAATCTGCACAAAAAAATCTTTCAACAAAAAAAACATCGGTTCAGATGATTCTGCAAATGAGTTCTATCAAACATTCAAGAAAAATAATGATTCTTATCATTCACAGAATTTTTCAAAGTCTAGAAATAGAGGTGAAATTCACCACCTTACTTTATCAGGCTATCATAACCATGTTAACAAAGCCAGACTAGGAAAGAATATATATAAAAGGAAAAAAAAATTACAGGGAAATCAGACTTATGACATAATTGTAAAAATCATAAACAAAACTGGTAAACCTAATGCATCAGCATTTTTTATTAGATGATAAACTATGTCGTGACAAGAGTGGGACTGTCCCAAGAATGCAAAATTGGATCAACTTTAGAGAATTAATTAATGCCAGTCACATTAATAAAAAGAAAAATTATATAATTTCAATAGATGCACACTAAGTATTTGCTAAAATTTTTAATTCATCAATTAATTTTTTCGGGGAACAGCCCTTCTATGGCACCCTGGAGACCCTGCACAGCTCCACATAGTCCTTCTAGGAAAGGTGCGACCACATCCTGACCCAAAACTTGCCCAGAACTTGGCAGATTAAAGAAT
>NW_007727846.1:41561-47655 GCF_000696425.1 Galeopterus variegatus | reverse complement strand
TAGGAAAGGTGCGACCACATCCTGACCCAAAACTTGCCCAGAACTTGGCAGATTAAAGAATCTCACAAAGAGTTGTCCCAAGGCTGTTTCTATTCCCTTCCTTATCTTGTAAAAGGCTACCATGAGCAGTTTCTCATCCAATTTTCTGGTTCTGATGAGGCATGGGATTTTCCACCTTTACCTCCCTTAGGGTACAGTAGAACTCTAGAAAACCATTTACTTGTAGTCTAGAGTTGGTTCCTCAGCAACATAATGACCTACCATTCCTGTTGTCTGTTATCTGGCCTCTCTGGTTCAGTGTTTCCCTGTGAAACTAGTGTTGCATGGATCTGACACCATACTGATCTTATTTCTGCAGTTGATATAAGTATTTAAAAATCTGATTAGGGCTCATTGTTTCCTTACCAGCCAAATCGATGGAAGTGAGGTAAGCCTATCTAGCAGCTGCCATCAGCTGGTGCTTAGGAACTGATTTCTTTCTTTATTTTTTTAAAGATGACCAGTAAGGGGATCTTAACCCTTGACTTGGTGTTGTCAGCACCACGCTCTCCCAAGTGAGCTAACCAGCCATCCATATATAGGGATCCAAACCCTTGGCCTTGATGTTATCACACCACTAATTGATTTCTTGGCACATGATAATGAGACACTGGTTATCTATATGGAAGGAAATGAAATTGGATCTCTACCTTACCTCACACACAATAATTAATTCCACCTGCATTAAAGGTTTACATCTGAAAGGCAAAATTATAAAAACTGTTAGAAAATACAGGAGAATATTTTACTGACATTAGAGGTAGAGAAAGATTTCTTAAACAATACACAAATTTGAAAATGTGTATATTTGTTTATATTAAACTAGATATTCTGTTCTTCAAAATACATTATAGAAATAGAGAAAGGTCAAGGCAAAACTGAAAAGATATATTTTCAAATAAATGACAAAGGATTAGTACCGAAAATATATAAAGAGCTCCTACAAATAAATAAGAAAAAGACAAACGGATAACATGAATGGGCAAAAAATTCAAACAAACCCTTCATAACAGAAAGAGAAACATGGATGGCAAATAAACCCATGAGAAAACTGCTCAACTTAGGAATCCGAGAAATCAAAGCTGAATAACATTGGAAGAAATGACAATTTCCTGACAATTTCCTGTATTAGCCAGGATCCAGAGCAACTGGAACTCATACTCTGTTGATGAGAGTGTAAATTTGTACAACCACTATGGAAATAAATTGACATTATCTAGTAAACTTGAAAATTAGCATACTTTATGGCCTTCAGTTACACTTCTAGGCATATACCCTAGAGAAATCTTGTACATGTATACTGAGAAACATGCATTGTGCCAAAGTGTATAGTAGGAAAATAACTGGCAACAATCCAAGTTTCCATCAGCAAGATGAAAAACTTGTGATTTACTTAAACATTCAAACACCATATACCAATGAAAAATAAATAAGCTACAGCCACATTCATTAATATGGATTAATCTTAAGACTTAAACAAAGTCACAAAAGAATATACACAGTATGAGTCCCTCTAATATAAAGTTCAAAACTATGCAGAACTAAGAATCGTATATCATTTAGAAATATAGGCATGGTGAAACTAAAATGAAAAGCTAGTGAATGGGAAACAAAATTTATAAAAACAGTTCTCTGATAGGGGAGGGAGCTTCAAATGTATGGGTAGTGTTCTATTTCCTAAGCAGGGTACATAGGGTTTTGTTTTATTTTTACCCATTAAAACATATACTTTTGCTGAAAATATTCCTGTATATGTAATAAATATTTAATAAAAATTGTATTTGATTCTTGTGGGGACCAGTACTTGAGCCCTGTGGTTGAGCTAAATTGCTGCTTTACTGCTGATTCCCTAGGGAAGGCTTTTTGTGCAGCTCAGGTTTCAATTGTTGACTTTATAGGTACTTCCAGCTCTCATGAGATCCAGTGCACCTGGGTTGTGTAGAAACTCTGGTCTGGACCTGAGTCTTTTCAGGAAACTGCTCTGCCTACTCCCCACAGTTTTATATTCCTGACCCAGTCTCCTCTGAGTGGTCCTCTGCTGATTGGGGGGCAGATGAGCCGTCCTTGCTGTGCCTCAGTGTTCTCCGAGTGGGCATGTTTCCCCTGGGAGAACACTGGGGCACAGCAAGGACAGCTGCAAACCCTCACCATAGGACAGGCCTTGCACTGGTCCCTTGTGATGACTCATCAGCCTCTTACTGGCTCCTTTTGTTCAGTTGCTGTGGCTCCATGCTCCTATGTGGGTCCACGGGAACCCTATTAGTGATCTTGCTGGCCTAGGAGCCATCAAGGCCCTCTTCTCCCCTGCTGCCTCCAACCAACTTCATCCGAAGGGCACAGCTGCGGCTTTTGCCAGCTCCTGCTCTGAGCACTCAGCAGCTCTGGCCTGGAAGTGGCCGGGCTCGAAATGGTCAGAGCAGTTCTTTCTTTCTCCCATTGAGGTTTCTCCCTCCTTCATGCACTCCATAAGTCTCTCCTCTTCTTCCCCTGAGCTCTAGTGGTCCCAGCTTGGCTGTTGTTGCTTTCTAATAGTGGTAAATTGGTTGATTTATGGGAGATAGTGACACTGGGGACCATCTATTCTGCCATTTGTGTCTTCAGCCTCGTCCTTTCCCTCTTCATCATCTCCTGAGGATGGAACATCTGGTGAGGCAGGGCTTGGCTCTCTGAGCTGACTCCCACCCGTCCAGCTGGCTACCCGCCCGTCCAGCGCTCGCAGGGTCCCTCCGGTGGTTGGCCTGCCTGTGTACCCATGCGATGGTGGGCCTGAGCCGGACTGCCTTCCCTAGCATTTGCAGTGAATGATGAGAGTTCCGTTTAGAACACAGCAAATGTCCTTATGGCTGTGGCCAACTGCTTGAGGAAGATTTGGGTTTCAGTGTGTGTGTACGTCTGTATGTACATGTATACACATATATAGTACAAACCAGATCAGGAAGAAGATAAACCAAAATATTGCTAGTGGTTACTCCAGGGAATGGGTCTAGAAATCATTATTCCAGAGGATGGGCCTAGAGATATTTTTTTCATAATATATTTTTTTGGTCTTTAAAATATATGTATCATATTAGGAATAAGACCAAAGCAATCATTGATTATTTAATGGAAATTGACTCTGTCCTTTATCTACCTGTATATACCTTCCTGGGAACACTGCATGGGAAGGTATACAAAAAGGGCCAACAAGATAGAAATGACAACCACTTATGGGGAAAAAATAGTATTTGTAAAATTGTTTTTTACTTAACCATTAAACACTAGGGAAAGAGGCTTGCTGTGATTCATGAGGAATTTATCAGGTTTTGTTCATTTTGTGAAATGTCCCTAAATGAAAAACTTAACTTCAGTCTTCTTTCTCTTTTGTCACTTTTTATTCTTTCTATGGATGGGGAAGTTTTCAAAGTCACATTTTCTGTTGGGTGTTCTGTTAAAACCTGTCTAATTAATAATAAATTAGTTAATCAATTAAATAATATGGAGCACCTCCTTTGTCCCAAGCTTTTGTCTAAGGCCGGAATAAGATGAATGAGATACATTCTTGTCCTTGAGATGTACAGTAATGTATCTGGGACACAAACACCATGAAGTGTTACAATGAAAGTTTGTATAAGGTAGGGTCACAAAGTCAGACAGGATGTGCATATGTGGTGGGTGGGAGGAGAAAAGGCAAGGGTCAGCAAGGTCCTTAATGTGAAAGTTATGCTTTAGCTGGTGATCACTTCTCACAAAGTCAGACAGGATGTGCATACGTGGTGGGTGGGAGGGGAAAAGGCAAGGGTCAGCAAGGTCCTTAATGTGAAAGTTATGCTTTAGCTGGTGATCACTTCATTACAAGATTGACCAGAAATAATAGGGCCCAGAGAGGTTAAAAAAAATTCCAACAGGCTTCAACTTGATATCTAGATTTAATCCTTACTTGCTGTCTGGTTTCAAAGTTCTATTTCAAAACTGTGCTAAGCTCATTAGATTTCCTAGAGGGGCCTCCTTGTAAAGCTTGACAGCTTAGACTTCAAATATACGGAAGAGATGCTTAAACAGCATTGACAACTTCCCCTACCACAGCCCAATACCAGTGATGAAAAAGAGAAAATTAATTCCTGACATATTAGAACTGGCCTGGCACTCATAGCTAGGCCTTGGTGTTCTCTCCCTCTGTGATGGTGATGAAGTCAGACAAAAAATGAGACCACTACATAATCATGTCTGAACACAGACAAAACATGAATGTTGTCCAAGCCACAGAAACAAACAAACATCCCCCTCTCCTGGCTAATGTGAGTGATTGCTGCTGCTTTTTTTGTTTGTTTCGTGAATTATAGCTTTAGTCTTAGTACAATCTAGTATGGTTTTATAAGTTGATTGTAAATATCTTTGCCTTTAAGTACTTATGACTTGTATCTTATCTCCTCTAACAACCATTCTTGAATTTTCCTATCCCAAATTCAGGATCTAAATTCAGAATTATAGCCACCAAAAAAATAAAATACTTAGGAATTGAGCTAACTAAGGATGTGAAAAATCTCTATAATGAGAACTACAAACCACTCCTGAGAGAAATTAGAGAGGATACAAGAAGATGGAAAGACATCCCATGCTCCTGGATTGGAAGAATCAATATAGTGAAAATGACTATACTACCCAAAGTAATATACAAATTCAATGCAATCCCCATCAAAATTCCTATGACATTTCTCTCAGAAATGGAAAGAACTATACAGTCATTTATCTGGAATAACAAAAGACCAAGAATAGCCAAAGCAACGCTGAGCAAAAAAAAATAAAGCTGGAGGTATTACTCTACCTGACTTTAAACTATACTACAAAGCCATAATAACCAAAACAGCATGGTACTGGTACAAAAACAGAGACACTGATCAATGGAATAGAACAGAACACCCAGAAATCAACCCACGCACTTACTGCCATTTGATCTTCGACAAAGGCACCAAGCCTATTCACTGGGGTCAGGACTCCCTCTTCAGCAAAGGGTGCTGGGATAACTGGATATCCATATGCAGGAGATTGAAACTAGACCCATACCTCTCACCATATACTAAAATCAACTCAAAATGGATCAAGGATTTATGCTGAGCAAAAATAATAAAGCTGGAGGTATTATTCTACCTGACTTTAAACTATACTACAAAGCTATAATAACCAAAACAGCATGGTACTGGTACAAAAACAGAGACACTGATCAATGGAATAGAATAGAATACCCAGAAATCAACCCACGCACTCACTGCCATTTGATCTTCGACAAAGGCATTAAGCCTATTCACTGGGGTCGGGACTCCCTCTTCAGCAAAGGGTGCTGGGATAACTGGATATCCATATGCAGGAGATTGAAACTAGACCCATACCTCTCACCATATACTAAAATCAACTCAAAATGGATCAAGGATTTAAATATACACCCCGAAACAATAAAACTTATTAAAGAAAACATAGGAGAAACCCTTCAGCAAATAGGGCTGGGCACAGACTTCATGAATATGTCCCCAAAAGCACGGGCAACCAAAGGAAAAATAAACAAATGGGACTATAACAAACTAAAAAGCTTCTGCACAGCAAAAGAAACAATTAACAGAGCTAAAAGACAACCAACAGAGTGGGAGAAAATATTTGCAAAATACACATCCGACAAAGGACTAATATCCAGAATATATAAAGAACTCAAACAACTTTACAAGAAAAAAACAAGCAACCCAATCAAAAAATGGGCAAAAGAACTAAGTAAGCATTTCTCTAAAGAAGATATGCAAATGGCCAACAGTCATATGAAAAAATGCTCAACATCACTCAGCATCCAGGAAATGCAAATCAAAACCACACTGAGATACCATCTCACCCCAGTTAGGATGGCAAAAATCCAAAAGACACCGAAAGATAAATGCTGGCGTGGCTGCGGAGAAAAAGGAACTCTCTTACATTGTTGGTGGGAATGCACAATGGTGCAACCCCTATGGAAAATGGTTTGGAGGTTCCTCAAACAGTTGCAGATAGATCGACCATATGACCCAGCTATCCCACTGCTGGGAATATATCCAAAGAA
>NW_007727846.1:22036-40645 GCF_000696425.1 Galeopterus variegatus | reverse complement strand
CACGCACACACACACACACACAAAAACAAACAAACAAACAAACAAAAAAACGGGGGGGGGGAGAGGAAGATATAGCAACCACAATTTTTTTTTGAAGTTCTTACAACAAGCAAATGGAGGGGACACACTTGGGTGTGAGGGGGGAGAGGGAGGAGGGAGAGAGGTTTCGGTGATGGGACATAATAATCAACTACATTGTATATTGACAAAATAAAAATTCAAAAAAAAAAAAAACTATTAAGATGTCTTTTATTCCTTGAACATTCTTTGGATTTCCTAAAATCACCATTAAGTAATAGCAATGAACTGAATGGATATGTCCCCTCGTGTCCCCTGGAAATTCATGGGTTGAAATTCTAACCCTCAATGTGATGGCATTTGGAGGCCGGACATTTGGGAGGTAATTAGGTCATGAGGCTGGAGCCCTCATGAGTGAAATTAGTGCCCTTATAAAAGGGACCCCCAGAGAACTCGCTCACCCTCTTTCTGCCATGTGAGGACATAAGAAGTCAGCAGTCTGCAACCTGGAAGAAGGTCCTCACCAGAACCAACCATGCTGTCACCCTGATCTCCAGCTTGCAGCCTCCAGACTGTGAGAAATAAATTCCTGTTGTTTATAAGCCACCTAGCCTATGGTACTTTGTTATATCAGCCCTAACTGAATAAGACAGTTGTTGAGCTAGGGCAGGGTGTGGAGCTCACAGACCCCTCAAGCCCGTTCACAGACTGAGTCACAAACCCTTCATACTCCAGGGTGGGACCCCAGACACCTCACATGCCAGGCTGGGACCCCAGACCCCTCACACGCAGGTCTATGAGCTGGGTAACAGGCAAACAGGTCCTTGGAAGCCACAGTGTTGCACTCTCTTTGTCCTCACACAGATTTGCCACCTCTCTCCCCTGAGTGACAGAGATGCAAAGGATTACTCAAAGCCCATTTCCTCTGAGCAGTGAGACACCCTGAAGGGGTTAACTTCCTGGAACCCTCAAGAGAGAGGTACTCCTTCTTAGGGAAATTAACACTGAACTGGGGTTCTGTCTCAGTATTTATTCTCCAAACGAGAAAGTTACAGAAAAGCAACACAGGTAGAGTTATGGCTAAGTACAGTTTAACAATAGAGGCTGGTAACATCAGTGAGATAACAAAGTGATATTCCTTAATGCAATTTGAAAAAGGTTGTCAATCCAGCAACAAAAGCTTGTTCTTATCAAACATTTTATTTCCCTACAACAATGTCCTTAATATGTTTACATAACAATCAAGGAAGGTTAACCTGCACCAAGGACATCTACCCTTTGAGCCAGCAATTTTGCTGTGTTACAGTTCTTATCTTCAACAGAGACTTTGGCCTGGGGAAAAGTTTCCTGTCTTTTGCAAGGTGAACATTTCTATACGTAATTCTAAAAAGTTAGGTTAAACCTGAAACTACTGGGCATTGGAAACTAGGCCCTGTGAAATACATTCACTTTATAAATGTTAGTGGACTCCACACCATAGGTTGGAGCACATGGCTGCACAGGGTGGATGCCTGAAGCAGTCAACATCAGCCAAAACAGTGGTGCCACGCATGCCACTAACTCCACCCACACACAACTTATTTACAAAGAATGTGCCGCACCACCCCCTACCGGGCATAAGGTGAGGAGGCCTAATCAAACTGTTCTATTTTCCCAACAACAGTAATATAAAGATTTGCTTCTCAATCTTATAAAAGAAAGGACAATAAGAGTAAATTTCTCCAACTTTTAATTAAGCCAAAACTATTATGACAGCTTTTGTCTGCCAAACTCATACTAATGGTATAATGATAAGAATAAACTTGAGAAATTTAAAAAGTTTAACTTCCTAAGTTAGTCACACATAAAGAAAATATAATTAAATATCTTTCAATGATTGAATCCTTATCAAGTTAAAGCAAACATACTTACGTTTAAGCAGAAAGGCTCAAGCAATGACTGTCTCAAAATTTTTCCAGGATTCCAGATTCACAAACTATTTCCTTTTTTTATTCAAAATGTTTCTGGATAGGCGGTACGAGTACTGACACAGTTATATAGGAATCATCGGGAGCCTTCTGTTTATTTCAGTCTTTCACTACATCCAGTAGCCAAGACTTACCCACTTTGTATACCTGCTGAAACAGCAGCAGTGAAATACCTAAAAACTTCAGTGACCTTAGTTCTAAGATCTTCACTAAATGTTATACTTCTCCATGCCATATAAACTCTTCTACTGAAGAAAAATGCTCAGCACTTTTCGGCTAGTCACCTACCTGCCTAAGAAAAACCCCACAGTCAGTTACTTCTTTTATGAGATGATCCATGCCCTGGACAGACTTTCTAGAGACTTCCTTGAATAACCCTGACTTAACTGTATTTGTTAATGCTTGAAAACTAAAAATTGCTAAACAAGATATGCTAACACATACTTAATTTGCCCTTAAAATAGAAGCTTTTCGTATAAACTAAATCAATTCAAGAGGTGTATTGTAAATACTTTTAAGGTTTCTGTATATGATGATGTTTTGACACCTTAAAGAACCTTTCCTGATGGGGAAAGAATACCCCTCCTGGGGCTAGCCAAGTTTTAGAAATAACAAAGGCCCAGCAAGGAGCACCTTTGACATGTAAACTAACCAATCCAGAGCCATACCTCCTCTAAATGGCCCAGGCAGCCCAGGAGGCCTGAATCTGCCTTAATGACCCGAGGGCCAGATACCAGGCAACTAGAGACCACCCCTACAGCCCAAAGCCCACATACATTATTCAAACTATTGCCTGCCTCACCTTTTCCGTGGAAACCCCAATAAAGGCAGTGGCCTAAACCTTCTTCTCACTGTTGCCTGCCACCTGACCACACTGGTTTCCTTCCCATGCAGCCCTACATGGCGTGCCGTGCCTCCTGTCTCTAGGACCTGCGAGTATAATAAACTGTGTTTTCCTGAGCCTCTCCGGCATCTCTTCTTGTGACTGCACCTGACTGACCATCACATGGAAGAACACAAAACAGATGGCTAAATTAATAACTCTTGCTCAGACTCACCAACTGACAAAATAGAAAAGAGGATATTTTATATTCAAAGTAAATAAGTGGTTTTAGGTTAGCCCATGACATCCAAATGGTTTAGAAACAAAGAAATTACCTGACCTCTTCAGGAACCCCTATAAGACAAATGGTGAATTACAAACGCTGAAGATGCTTTGACATTATCTAAGAAAATAATCATAATGAAAACAGATTTTAGCAAAAATACTTCATGATTTCACCCTCAATTGCAGGGATAGATTGGCCACAATACTGAACCAGCAATGGTGGGGATTTTAAGAGCTATTGCCAAGGATTTTCCTACCTAAAATTGCACAATTCTGTAAGACTAAGTAAGACAATGGACAGGATATGGATGGGATCCAAAGCGTCAAGGTCGTTTTTAAACCTCTCCAAATGGGCTATGAATGTGTTCCGGTTATCACTATGTATTTTTAGTGTAGTTGAGGCCTCTTCTTGCTGAAGAGATGAGTGCATTTTTTTTTATTTATTTGTTTTTAAAGCTTTTGGCCCCAGGTAGAATTTTTATTTTTATTTCTTTTTTTTACTTTTTAAATGTTTTTTGGCATCTGGCCAGTATGGGGACCCGACCAAGAGACCTTGGTGTTTGTTATAACACTGCGCTCTAAACAACTGAGCTATCTGGCCAGCCCAAGTATGTAAAACTTTTGACTTAAAAGATATACGTCACTTCCTCCTACATTAAGGGGCATCCATTTCATCAAAAAACCTTAAACTGAGGATTCCTAGGAATTTTCTAGAAGCCGCTGACTGCAGAAATGAACAGCTTCTGCACAAGACAAAACAAGCTGTGACTTCAGAAGTTTCACCCAAGATGATGGAACAAAATTGATTTTCTGATTCCTTAACACTTTTTTGTCCTTTGCCCATTTACTAATACTACCTATTATTACACTATGACACTCTGTAGAACACTAATATGATCTCTCTTACCTTATCCTATTGTTATGAACCTCTACGGTCGTCTTCTGCCAATTAAGAGAAAATGAAGTTTTTCTTTACGTTTTTCACAGGCCATGGCACTGATCTGAATTTCACTGATTGCTGGATCTAACATCTACCACCAGACCCGGCTGATAATAATTTCATGGCAATTCCTTTAAACACTTCAGAAGGCCAGTTCCCTTTTATAGTCCACTCTGGCACTTAAACTTCCCTCATATTATTAATGCCCATCGTCAGCCTTGCAAAAATGAACGTCAACCTTACATTATCAAATACTTCTGCTAAGGTTATTAAAATACTATCATCAAGACCTAGCTAATCAGAAACAGACAATAATATTGAAACCTTCCTGAACATAACAGTCAGTTTATTCNGCCCGCCAAAAGCTAAAAGCCCAATGGTTTTAAAAATTGCTTAAAGTGGCCAATAAACGGTATACAACTCAGCTTGTTACCAAAGCCTGCCTACCCAACTGTATAAAAGATGCTTGAGTTAAGAGCTAAGGGCCGCTCCTGTCCTGAAAATGGGGCGACCTCCAGCATGCCAGAAATAAAAACCTCTTGCTTTTGCATCGATCTCTGCCTCCTGGTTTTTGCAAGATGAGCCTTCCCATCAAGTAAGATCAAGTTAAGATTCGTGCTATCGGCCCGGTCTTACAGAACGTCAACCTTACATTATCAAATACTTCTGCTAAGTTTATTATAATACTATCATCAAGACCTAGCTAATCAGAAACAGACAATAATATTGAAACATTCCTGAACCTAACAGTCAGTTTATTCTCTTCAGAAACATGTCATCCTGCTTTGTTGAACGATGTAATTTACTCAAAAATTCGTCTACCTGAAGGGACACAAAACTGGCCTACACCTATTCTGGTAAATAATACGTATATTCCCAACACAGTCTACCTCCTACTAGGGTACTAAATTTCATATGGATATTAGGCTTCCGCTGGCCTGCCACACGATACATATACTCCCAACACAATCTACCTCCTACTAGGGTACTAAATTTCATATGGATATTAGGCTTCCGCTGGCCTGCCACACACAAACTTATTTTGTGTATTCAGAATAATTGTAAGACACTTTCAGATATTTAAAAATACCATCCCTTCAGTGGATCGTGTTTCCTTGAAAAAAATGCTATTCAGAAACCTCCAAAATGCAGTACACACAAGGTTATTTAAAAACAAACAAATGAACTCCCAGAAAGTATAACTGACTCCCTTTTCATGGATACTATGTAAGTTGCAATTCCCTCATTAGGGATAATACCAGTGGCAAACATGGTCCAAAACTTGCCTCAGACCCTAACGAAACACAACTTCAACTCCGAAAGACAAACTAGTCTACACTCACTAGCCAGGATTGTTACGGACAACCACATTGTCCTTGATTACATCTTAACTAGCCGAGGGGGAATTTACGCTGTAGCAAACACGCCTTGCTGCACCTGTTTATACCAGTCACTCTGTGCTGGTGGGGGATTTGCTCCAGGACCCCCCTCAGATAACAAAATCTGAGGATGCTCAAATCCCTCATATAAAATGGCATAGTATTTGCATATAACCTACACACATCCTCCCATATACTTTAAATCACCTACAGATTACTTACAATGCCAAATACAATGCAAACACATCATTTCATTCACGTGGGTTCAATGTGGTACTCAGTGCACAGCAAATTCAAGTTTTGCTTTTTGGAACTCTGTGGAATTTTTTTTCCCAAATATTTTCAATGCCAGATTCATTGAACCCACAGATACAGGACCCACGAATACAGACGGCTGACTGTACTACAAAATAAATAGGGATCTCTTTTATAGATGTAAGTTTCTTTTACAAAAAGGGTAACTTTTATTTTTGTTTTTAGAGATTCTCCTGTGTCTTCTGTTTCCCAAAATATCATCTCAAAATAATCCTTGGGCCAAGGAGGCATATTCTGGGGGGTGGCATAATCTGGTCTCCTACAGTCACATTTTTAGGGTGGCATGCCCTGAACCCCATCAGTCTTAAACGCTATCCTGCAACCATCAGAGAATTCAACAATTCATCCTGCAATAAAAGGAGCAGGGGAGACTAACGAAACTCCAAATTTAGACTATATTCTCTGCAAGTAAAATCTTGGCTATTGTAAAAATCTGGATGTAATGGGTGAATGTTCTACAGGCTGACTTCATCTGCCTTCGGCCAAATGCGGAGACTGAGAAAGAGCAAGGCATCCCCTGACATCCAGGAGCTGGCCTGGTACTGTCAACTAGATCTTGTTGTTGCCAGGAGCAGGCCCTGCACTCACAGCCGTGCCATGGGGATCTCCCGTTGAACATGAGCAATTTCAAAGAACAGCAACACCAGGCAAGGCCACTCTGTAACCATAGTGATCAACCAAGGCAAAAAACAAGAACACACAGTAATCGTGTCTTATCAAAGACTAAGCATGGACATTGTCTAACATACAGAAATAACCAACATCCCCCTCTCCTGGCTAATATGTGTGACTACTGCTTTTGTTGTTTGTAACCAATTACAGCTTTGGTCTGTGTATTCTCGCCTCCTCCTAGACAGACTTATTAAGATTCTCAGTCATAGAATTACCCTCACTCCCTGGTAGCATCCAATACAGAGCAAAGCACTAATTCCTTAAATCCTCTCTAAAATCACCTAATACAAACCCAAATCCTAAGATAAATCCTTTCTAATAGCCTTTTATGGAGGCATTCCCTGGTTTCTTCAACAAGCAATAAACCCCACTTGTTTCACTTACAAGGATGTTCCTGGTGTTCTTTGACCCTGGAAACAACAGACTCCATCTCCAGGTGGTTTGTACAGCCAGCAGTGAGAAAATGCACTCAAGTGTTCACCCCTACTCACATGCCCAGAACTGGGCTCCTCTTCTCCACTTTTCTCAGGGCCTGTTTGTTCGTCTCCTCTGACTTTATCATCTTGGAAAAGGAAAACCATTTTGCAATATCCCCACTTCACCCTTCGAAGGAGTTCAAAGTCCTTAGCATGCAATTAATTATTGTAAAGGTCTAACTGTGAATAATTTCTCTAAATAAAATTTGGATCGGTTTTCTATGTTTGATGACCTGTGTTCAGGAAGCTTACTGAGGATTCCTAGAGACTTCTTTTTGTTAAAAGAAATTAAATTTAACAGAGTTTAATTGAGCAAAGAATGATTTGAGAATCAGGCCGTCGCCCAAACCAAAATAGGTTCAGAGCGACTCAGCGGCTGCCACGTGGTTGGCTAAGATTTATAGACAGAAAAGGGAAAATGATGTATGGAAAATGAGAGTGAGGCACAGAAACAGCTGGATTGGTTACAGCTGGGTGTTTGTCTTATTTGAACACAATTTGAATAGTTGACTGCCTATAATTGGCTGAGAATTGTCTACCTGTTAAAGCAGTAGGTTACAGTCTGTTTACACATCAAGTTGGGTTACAGTTCACTATGTCTAAAGGAACCTTTAGGCCAAACTTAATCTAACAATTTGAAAAACATTTTTCCACAAAAGTGGAGTCTCTGTATTTGCCCTGCATTTCCATAAAAAGTCTCAGGTTTTCCTTCCCGATTAAAGGAGGTTGTTTTTTTGTTTTTTTGTTTTTTTTTTTTTTTTACGAATTCTTAAGTGTGGAGAAAGAGTGTAATGAAGACAAACGTATCACTATGGAAACAATCTAGATGATCAAAATTGTATTTGCTAACGTCATTATCAAAATAAGGATAAACTTGAGAAGACTCAAAAAAAAAGTTTGTGAAAAACAGAAGTGAGAGATAATACAAATCTTTCCACAAACGTTTTGAAGTACCCTCATACAAGAAGAGCTCCTTTCGCCAAAACTTCCTAAATTTCTTTTGCTTTCTCTGGGGCTGGCCAGCGGGACCACTTGGGGTGTTTCCCTGCCAGCTTCAGGTTATACTCATGCTGAAGAGGTCCTGCCATCTAGTGGTCGAAATGAATAGTGCCACTAGCTTATTTTATTCTTTTTTTATTTTATTTATTCTGTGTGTGGCTGGCCGGTACCGAGATCAAACCCTGGACCTTGGTGTTACCACAACAATGCTCTCACCAACTGAGCTAATCGGTCAGCCTTTATTTAAAATTGAACCCATTGCTTAAGGAGTCCAGCCAGTCCACCACTCTCAGGCTTGGATGAAATACTAACAAAGCCTCATCTATTTCAAGATGCAAGAAACACTTTAAACACCTGGGAAACAGTCTGACTTTGGTGGGAAAACAAGTCTTTATCTGGGAAAGATCTTGATTTAACCTTGAGGCTGAGGTTCCCTTTGACCCTGACTATAAATGATGATGTGTGTGCGTATCTATCTTGGAATCATAATGGGACATACTCAGGCAGCAGGGTTCAGGAAGCACTACAACTGAGCATGGGGATTTCAGGAACAGTTTTTGCCAGTCTGGGCTTCCCCTATATCCTGCAAGGGTGCAGCCAAACCTGAAGGGACCAGGATTTGTGTGCCAGAGGGCCAGAGATAATTGCAACATTCCAGAGGATGCATGGCCCAGAGAGTCAAGCTTGATGCGCTGAGTTTAGATCTTGGAGAATCAAAATCTATGTAAAGGCCAGGAGGTGGGACCACGAGGAGAACTAAGCCTCAAGGCCCTGAGCAGGGGCAAAGCTGGAAAAAACAGGAGCAAGTCAGAAGCCAGGTTGAGATGGTCCTGGCCTCTAGCTTAGAAAGGAATCGCAGTTTACTGAGCTTGCCTCTACTGGCCTTGAAACTAGACAGGCACAGAGAAGGGGAGCTGGAGCAGGAGCTAGGGCAGGGAGTGTAGAAAAATCAACTATTGTGAACTTTACAGGCAGAGTTGGTTTCCACCCTAAGATGAAATTTTTTAAAATCTATTTATAGCATGAAGAAAGCAGAGGATTTGCAGCACGTGTGAGAACTCCACATGTGTGACGCCATCCTCTGCTACCTGGTTGAACTTGGCAAAGCCATTTAGCCTCTGGGGACTTCAATTTCCTGGAGGAATTAGAAGCTCTTTTAAGTTTCCACTCCGTAAAAGGTGGGAAAGTTGTGACAGAGCATTAACCCCTCCTCCAACCGCCACCAGTTGAAAGCAGCTGGGATTTGGGAGATTTCCTGTGTAGACCTGCAATGCAAATAGGCAGCTGCCTGGTCAGGATAGGGCACTTCAGGGGCCTCTTTGTCCTTCTCCCCCTGCCCTGGTAATTCCCACCCAGCTTTACCCAAGCAGCAAGGGACTGGGTGAGAATAAAGGGCTGTGAGTCAGGGCCTGAGCCCAAGGCTTGGAGTTTCAGGACAGCAGGTGGCCTTGGGGGCCTGGGATTGTGAGAATCCGCTGCGGGGGAGTGGAATGGAGGCAGGAAGTTCTGAGGAAGTAGGGGCACTCAAAGAACAGTTGTGCTGACCTCGGGCTGATGAAAAGATTTCTTTTAAACATGTTCTTAATACATATATAAATGATTTTATAAACATAAAAAATTTAGTATGCAAGTACGCAATAATCTTTTTTCTTTTTTTATTGAAACTTATTGATTATACATATTTGTGGGGTACAGAGTTGAATTTCAATTTCAATATATGTATGTAATGAAATACAAAGCAATCTCTAAGGGTGATTACACTGAGCAGTGGATTTGGACAGGAGTGACTAATCC
Source organism: Galeopterus variegatus (assembly GCF_000696425.1). NCBI lineage: Eukaryota > Metazoa > Chordata > Mammalia > Dermoptera > Cynocephalidae > Galeopterus > Galeopterus variegatus. The sequence continues at coordinate 30,977 of NW_007727846.1, read as the reverse complement.
TTTCTTTTTTTTTTTTTTTTTTTTTTTTTAAAGAGCTGCCTGGTCAGGATAGGGCACTTCAGGGGCCTCTTTGTCCTTCTCCCCCTGCCCTGGTAATTCCAGCTTTACCCAAACAGCAAGGGACTGGGTAAGAATAAAGGGCTGTGACTCAGGGCCTGAGCCCAAGGCTGGGAGTATCTGGCCAGCAGGTGGCCTTGGGGGCCTGGTATTGTGAGGATCCGCTGGGGGGGAGTGGAATGGAGGCAGGAAGTTCTGAGGAAGTAGGGGCCCTCAAAGAACAGTTGTGCTGACCTCGGGCTGATGAAAAGATTTCTTTTAAACATGTTCTTAATACATATATAAATGATTTTATAAACATAAAAAATTTAGTATGCAAGTACGCAATAATCTTTTTTCTTTTTTTATTGAAACTTATTGATTATACATATTTGTGGGGTACAGAGTTGAATTTCAATTTCAATATATGTATGTAATGAAATACAAAGCAATCTCTAAGGGTGATTACACTGAGCAGTGGATTTGGACAGGAGTGACTAATCCTTTCTTTTTTTTTTTTTTTTTTTTTCTTTAAAGATGACCGGTAAGGGGATCTTAACCCTTGACTTGGTGTTGTCAGCACCACGTTCAGCCAGTGAGTGAACCGGCCATCCCTATGTGGGATCCGAACCCGGGGCCTTGGTGTTATTAGCACCGCACTCTACCGAGTGAGCCACGGGCCGGCCCAGACTAATCCTTTCTTGAAACAATTCTGTATTTGTGAACACTTTTTTTTTGGAAAATATAATCAAGCAAGAATTACATTTGTCAATGAAAATAAAAAGGGCCCACAAAAATATCTTCATAGTCAATCATTTCTACTAACTAAATAGCTAGCAGGCTATCCATGGGCCTATGGAGCTCACTAGAATATTGTTTTAAAACCATCTTTATTTGTTTCTCACTCTGTCCTTACGGACAAGGTGCCAGGAAGATACAGGCACCAATTTCCCACTCCTCATCCTGCATTTCTGAGTGGTGGCACCACTGGGTATCTTTTCCTCTCTACCTTATACACGTCTCCTTAGGTGAACATTATTTTGCAAGAACAGTGTGTTCCTTTTTTCAAATGGAGAAAAAATATAAATCAAGGTGAGATAGGAGGTGCTCAGTTTCCATGGGTTTGGGTTGAGACACACCTTTAGGTTTCCGTCCACTCCCCAAGGTCTCAGGCCCTTCCTCTAGGCCCTCCCCTAGAGAAGAGTTACTATTGCAGGTGGGACTTATTTTTTGGTACCAACATGAGGAAATTGGGACCTCAGGGAGCTGATTTATGCAAACCCAGTGGCTGGGCATGCTCAGAAGAGAGGGGTTATATAACCCTACTAGAGGGGAGTTTATCCTTTGAATGATCTTCCACTAGAGGCACTGGAGAGCACTGAATATACTAGGTGTTTTCCAGTGGGTATGGTGGAATTCGACCAATGAGTGAGCTCTAAAAAGAGACCAACTGAGCATGTGCAAGACTATGCTACATAACTGGGAACCACCCCCTTAGTTAAATATTCATTAGATAGAGTGAATATGTATTTAATAGTGAAACTATAAAGTTGAGTCCCAGGAGAAAGTGGGACTGCTGCTGCGTCACTCTACAGCCAGTCTGCACTTCACCTGAGTTGTGTATTTCATTTTGCATTAAACTTGCCTGTAGCAGGCTGTTGTTCACTCTGAGGCCAGCCTGCTCTTTGTAAACTTGCAGTTCTTACTTTTGTGTTAAACTTGCAGTGGTTGGTTGCTGGCTTTCCTGGAGCCCACCTGCAACTCTCCGAGAGAGGTGCACATACTTTATTTTTGTGTTAAGCTTATTTCTAAGGGGCTGTTGCTCGCTCTCTTGAGTTGGACTACACTTTGTACTAAACCTCCAGTGTGCACTTTTTACTTTTGTTTTAAACTTCGAACAGACCCTGCTCAGTCACTTTCTCTGTGAAGCCTGTACTTCTTAAATTTTACATTAAATGTGTTTTCACTTTGTACTGTGTGTCTGTCCTTGAATTCTTTCCTGTGGCAGAGTCAAGAACCTACTAGAGGACAGGGTGGGTCGAGGCCAGCTACGAGGCCTTCACAGACTGTCTCCTCTGATATCAAAGACACCAGCCAGGCAGAGGAAACCTGCCAGTCGCTGTCACTCCTCTAGACCCAGCCCAGAACATCCCACCCATGTTGGCAGTGTGAATGCCACCCGCAGTGGCCCCTGGAAGAGGTGCTGGTCCCCTAGCAGTTCTGTGGCAAAGAGCTGGAGGTGATAGTGCTCCAGTGGTGCCTGGTCTTGGAGGGAGCAACTAAGGCCTATGATTGATACAACTTAAAATAACATCATCTGAAAATCCACTTATTTAAAAATCTCTGACATGTAAATAGGTTTGTGAATGTTGAATGGTACATTTTATGTTGTATTGTTCTGTCTCGGACATCGTTTGTGCTCTTGCTAGCAGGGATCCTACTCAAAGGCAGACAAATATTTCTCCCTGAGCAAGTGGCAAAGAACAAGGGGTTTCTCCTCTGGCTTCCTGAAGCCCATGCTTTCCTGCCTCCTCACGCAAAAGGGATGGTCCATCAGGGCACAAAATACATAGAATGGATTGTCATCCCAATACCGGAACACAAACATTTTGGGGCTTATCTCTACCCTGGAGGCCAGGAGAAGTAGAGGGGACATGAGAGGTGGTGGCTGCCGAGAATAATGGGACACTACCAACATCATCCTAGCTCCACAGCAGGATGGACAAACCATGAAGAGTAGAGGCTGCTACAGCCCTCCAGTGTCCATTCTTAGAACAAAATGTTATTTCATGGAAAGTGGCCCTTTGTCCCTAGTCAGGTGCAGCGGCACAGGGGATTTTCCAAGAGGAAGATAGGCCATAAGGACTAAGAGCTCTGCTGCTAGGTCTGAAGGGATTAACTTTATTTAGAACAGAATGGAGAAATCTATGGTCACTGGAGGTCTTGGAGGAGAACAGTACAGAAAAGGCTGGTAGCTCTAATACAGGCAAAATAGCATGTTACCCATTTAAGAGAGAAAATCAAGTAAAGAAACAGCCAAGAAGAGCCCTCTGGATCACAGTCAACTCTGGGTTTGGGGAAGTCTGCACATAAGCATGGCTGTAATCAACCAGAAGTAAACATTAAGCAAGACATTTGGTAGATAAGCAAGCATTCTCCAAGCCACACACAGATCAACACAGGGCACAAGCTTCACTGGCACAAGGGGTTTAAACACAAACTCTGACCAAACATTGACTGAACAACAAAGCTGCTCTGACTCAGGGGTGACCCCTAGGAAGCCAGAATTACCAACAGTATCATAGATACCAAAAGCACGAGCAAAAAAAGATAAAATAGATGTACTGGACAACATCAAAATAAAACCATCTATGCTTCAAAGGACACTGTCAAAAAAGTGAAAAGACAACTCACATAATGGGAGTAAATTTTTGCAAATCATAAATCTAATTAGGGACTTATATCTAAAATAGATGAAGAACAATCACAACTCATAACTCACAATTAATGAAAAGACAAATAACTCAATTTAAAATGGGCAAAAAACGGGAGACACTTCAGGAAGTAGAATTGGTCATAGACTTTATGAATACGGCCCCAAACGCACAGGCAACCAAAGGAAAAATAAACAAATGGGATTATATCAAACTAGAAAGCTTCTGCACAGCAAAAGAAACAGTTAACAGAGTTAAAAGACAACCAACAGAGTGGGAGAAAACATTTGCAAAATACACATCTGACAAAGGACTAATATCCAGAATACATGAGGAACTCAAACAACTTAACAGCAAAAAAAACAAGTAACCCAATTAACAAATGGGCAAAGGAGCTGAACAGGCATTTCTCAAAGGAAGATATATGAATGTCCAACAGACATATGAAAAAATGCTCAACATCACTCAGCATTCAGGAAATGCAAATCAAAACCACTTTGAGATACAATCTCACTCCAGTTAGGATGGCTAATATCCAAAAGACCGAGAGTGATAAATGGGGCTGTGGAGAGTACTAACATTAATAAAACAAATGTATTTCACAGCAACTAACTTTGTAAAATTACACATAGAAATGTTAAGCTTGCAAAAGACAAGAAACTTTCCCCGACTAAAGTCTCTGTTGTAAATAAAGAATTGTAACACAGCAAAATTGCTGGCTCAAAGGGCAGATGCTCTTGGTGCAGGTTAACCTACTGATCGATATGTTGAGAAAGTTACTTGATTGTTATGTAAACATACTGAGGAAATTGCTGTAGGAAAGAAAGTGTTTGCTAAGAACAAGCTTTTCTTGGTGGATTGACTTAACCTTTTGCTAATTGCGTTATAGAATGTCACTTTGTTTACTTCACTGATGTTGCTAGTTTCCATTGTTAAAACTATACTTAGCCATAACTCTTCCCATGTCCTTGTGTTCTTTGTAATGATTAAATCAATTGAATTTTCTTGCAAAACTTCCTTGTCTTTATAATAAAAGGGAGAAGCTAACTTTGAATTGGGGCTGTCACATTCAGCTTTCTCCTCCTAATGGGGAAATTACTGAAGTGCAGTCATTCCGGACTTCTCAATGCATTCATAGTGCCTTGAGTAATCGAGTCAATAAGGAAAATGTGCTATATCTACGCAAAGGAATACTACTCTGCTGTATAAAAAGAATTAAATACTGCCATTCACAGCAACATAGATGGACTTGGAGAAAATTATATTAAGTGAAATAAGCCAGAGAAAGAAAGAGAAATACTGCATGTTCTCACTTATTTATGGGAGGTAATAGAAATAAACAAATAAGTATACAAACAGATAAACGGGGGTGGAGAAGAGACGACAATCACAACAATTCCTTGAACTTGTTAAGACAAGAGAACAGATATGATGTTGATGGGGGAGGGGGAGGGGGGAGAAGGAGGGGGTAAAGAGGAATTGGTAAAGGGACAGGAAAATCAACTGCATTGTATATCGATAAATAAAAATAAAAATAATGAATAAAAATAAAAGACACCATCTAATTAAAGCCTAAAAAAGATAAATAAATAAATAAAATTTTAAAAAATAAAATGGGCACAAAATAATGAAATTCTGCCATTTGCAACAACATGGATGAGCTTGAAGAAAATTATGTTAAGTGAAATAAGCCAGACACAGAAAGAGAAATACCATGTCCTCCCTCATAAGTGGATGCTAAAAAAGAAAGGAAAACCATAATAATATGCTGAACTTCCAGAAGGAGCGAAAAAACCTACGGTTTCTAGAGGTGGGAACCATGGAGGAAGAGGGGGGTTAGGGAGAAATTGGGTAAGAGGCACAAAGTTTAATTACAATGTGTGATGATGAATATGCTAATAATATTGATTTCATCATAATATATTGTCCACAAATAATGATAGTCAACACTGTACCCCCAAAATATGTATAATCAATTATGCTTCAACAAAATAAATAAAATTAGCAAAACATTCAAATAGACATTCTCCAAAGAAGATATACAATGGCTTATAAACACTTACAAATATGCTTGCCATCATTAGCCATCAAGCAATAAAAATCAAAATCACAAAGAGATGCCACTTTAAACCCACTAGGATGATCATAATCAAAAAGGCAGATGAGAAAAGCTTTTGATGAGCATTTGGAGAAATCAGAACCCTCATACACTTCTGGTAGGAATGTAAAATGTTACAGCCACCTTGGAAATAAGTGTGGCAGATCTTCACACAGTTAAACATAGAATTACCATATGGGCCGATCCCATGGCTCACTCGGGAGAGTCCAGCACTGGGAGTGCAGGAAAGCTCCAAGGCCGCAGGTTCGGATCCTATATAGGGATGGCCAGTGTGCTCAGTGGCTGAGCACGGTGCCGGCAACACCAAGCCAAGGGATACGATCCCCTTACCGGTCACAAAAAAAGAAGAATTACCATATACCCCAGCAATTCCTCTTTCATATCCAAATTCCCATATCCACATGCCCTGCGGGGCCGCCGTCACACGATCCAGCAGATAGGCTTCACCGCCACCATCTGGCTCCATTCCCAGCCTAGCCCAGTGCGCACAGAGTGGGGAGACGTCCAGCAAGGGAGGCGAAGGCTGCACAGAAACCACACACCCTGTGGGGCTGCCACTACGTGATCCAGCAGGTAGGCTTCACTGCAGGCACCTGGCTCCATTCCCAGCCTGGCCTAGTGCGCTCAGAGCAAGGAGACATCTGGCAAGAGAGGTGGGAACTCCACGGGGACCACACCATTGCTGTGTGATCCAGCAGCCCAGCCCAATGTGTAGGGAGCACAGAGACATCCAGCAGGGGAGATAGAAGCTCCAGAGAGTTTACACACCCTGTGGGGGAACTGCCACTGCTATGAGATCCAGCAGCAGGTAGGCTTCACTGCTGCCACCCAGCTCCATCCTAAGACTGGCCTAGCGTGCATTGAGCAGGGAGACATCCAGCAGGGGAAGGGGAAACTCCCCAGAGACCACATGCTCTGCGGTGCCTCCACACATCCCAGGAGCCTGGCCCAGAGTGCACGGAACAAGGAGAAGTCCAGCACGGGAGGTGGAAGCTCGGCAGAGACCACACACCCTGTGGTAACACCCCGTGATCCAGCAGCCCAGCCAAGTCCAAGCTGACCAGAGAGGTGGCTCCCCGGAGAGGCCCAAGACTCGATGCAACCACAGACGCAAGGCACTAGTGGCCAAGTGAGCAGTCACTTGGAAACCACAGCAAAATCTTAGTCAGTCAATAGTGTCAAACCTGTAGACTGTGAAACCCCCTGCCACAATGAATAAACATCAAAGAAAAGATAACAGATATAAGAAAAATCAAGAAAGAACACCACCAAAGGATAATTCTCAAGCTCTAGATCCTATAGAACAAGAAGCCCTTGAAATGAGTGACAAGGAATTTTAAGTGATAATTCTAAAGAAACTGAATGAGATACAAGGAAACCCAGCTAGACATCATGATGAAATGAGGAAAAGTATACAGGACCTGAAAGAAGAAATGTACAAGGAAATCAATGCCATGAAAAAAAAATGTAGCAGAACATGCCAAACTGAAGAAGTTATTCAGCAAAATACAAAACACAACAGAGAGTTTAACCAGCAGGCTTGTGGAAGTGGAAGAGAGAACCTCCGAACGTGAAGATGTGCTGTTTGAAATAACACAAGCAGACAAAAAAAAAAAAAAGAAAAGAAAAGAAAAGGGTATCAAAGGCATTGAAGAAAATCTGAGAGAGATATCAGACAACCTTAAGCGCTCAAATATCCAAGTCATGGGTATTCCAGGAGGGGAGGAAAAAGGAGATTGCATTGAAAACATATTCAACAAAATAGTGGCAGAAAACTTCCCAAGTATAGGAAAAATCACAGATCTTCAGATCCAGGAAGCTCAACGATCTCCAAACGTATTCACCCTAAAAGGTCTTCTCCAAAACATGTTATAGTCAAATTGGCAAAACTCAAAGACAAAGAGAGAATCTTAAAAGCTGCAAGAGAGAAGCATCAAATCACCTATAAGGGAGCCCCAATCAGGCTAACATCAGACTTTTCATCACAAACCCTAAAAGCACAAATCCTAAAAGCCAGAAAGGAATAGGATGATATATTCAAAATACTAAAAGACAGAGATTGCCAGCCAAGAATACTCTACCTTGCAATGCTATCCTTCCGAAATGAAGGGGAAATAGTATATTTTTCAGACAAACAAAAACTGTGGGAGTCCACCACCACATGACCATCCTTACAAGAAATTCTCAAGGGACTACTGGGTTTGGTTCCTGAAAAATAACTACCAGTGCCATAAAAACAAAAAAACCCAAAACCTACTAGTATAATGAAAATGGCATTCATGAAGAGAAAACAAACAAGCAAAAAGGGTATCTATAACCCAAGGAACCAACAAACACAGAAAACAAACACTAAATCAGAAAGTAAGGAACAAAAGACACCTAAGACAAACAAACAATAATCAATAAAAGGCTAGGAATAAATCAACACTTTTCAATAACAACTCTTAACGTAAAAGGATTAAATTCCCCAATCAAAAGACACAGACTGGCTGACTGGATTAAGAAGGAGGACCCAACTATATGGTGACTTCAAGAGACCAACCTCACCCATAAAGACGCACATAGACTAAGAGTGAAAGGATGGAAAAACATTTACCATGCAAACAGAAAAGAAAAACGAGCTGGAGTAGCTATTCGTATATCTGATAAAATAAACTTTAAATTAAAACGATCAAAAGAGACAATGAGGGACACTACATATTGATAAAAGGATTGATTTATAAAGAAGACATAACAATCATAAATACATACGCACCCAATGTTGGAGCAGCCATATTCATAAAACAAACTCAATTAGATCTAAAGAAGGAAATAGATACTAATACCATAATAGCAGGGGACCTGAACACCCCACTGTCAATATTGGACAGATCATCTAGGAAAAGAATCAGCAGAGAAACACAAGATCTAAACAATATTCTAGACCAATTGACCTTGGCAGATATCTACAGAACATTCCATCCAACGACCTCAGAATATTAATTCTTCTCCTCAGCACATAGAACATTCTCCAGGATAGATCAAATATTAGGTCACAAATCAACTCTCAAAAAATTCAAAAAAATTAGAATTATACCCTGTATTTTCTCAGACCACAATGCATTAAAATTAGAAATCAATAACAAACGAAATTCTGGAAACTATACAAACACATGGAAATTAAACAGCATTCTACTTAATGACATATGGGTCCTAGAAGAAATCAAGCAGGAAATAAAAAAAATTATTGAAACTAATGAAAACAATGATACATCATACCAAAACCTGTGGGATACTGCAAAAGCAGTACTAAGAAATTTATCACATTAAATGCTTAGTTCAGAAGAATGGAAAGATGGCAAGTGAACAACCT
>NW_007727846.1:13809-21103 GCF_000696425.1 Galeopterus variegatus | reverse complement strand
ATTCTTTACAAACTATTCCAAAAGATTGAAACAGACGCAAATCTCCCAAACTCATTCTAGGAAGCAAACATCATCCTGATACCAAAACCAGGTGAAGGTACAACCAAAAAAGAAAAATACAGGCCAATATCCTTGATGAATATAAATGCAAAAATCCTCACTAAAATACTAGCAAAAAGAATACAGCAACACATACATAAAATTATTCACCATGATCAGGGGGGATTCATCCCAGGGAGGCAAGGTTGGTTCAACATACGCAAATCAATAAATGTGATATACCATATTAATAAAATCAAACACAAGGTCCATATGATCATCTCTATAGATGCTGAAAAAGCATTTGATAAAATTCAGCACTCATTCATGACAAAGACCCTCTATAAGTTAGGTATAGATGGAAACTATCTCAACATAATTAAAGCCACATATGGCAAACCCACTGCCAATATCATCCTGAACCGGGAAAGGCTGATAGCTTTTCCTCTAAGAACAGGAACTAGACAAGGATGCCCACTCTCACCACTCCTATTCAGCATAGTATTGGAAGTACTAGACAGAGCAATCAGAGAAGAGAAGGAAATAAAGGGCATCCAGATTGGAAAAGATGAAGTCAAACTGTCCCTGTTTGCAGATGACATGATCATATATATCGAACAGCCTAATGCTTGTGCAAAAAAACCTTGGAGCTCATAAATGATTTCAGCAAAGTAGCAGGATACAAAATCAACACACAAAAATCAGTAGCATTTCTATTCTCCAATAGTGAACATGAAGAAAGAGAAATCAAGAAAGCTTGCCCATTTACAACACCCACCAAAAAAATTAAATACTTAGGAATTGAGTAAACCAAGGATATGAAAAATCTATATAATGAGAACTACAAACTACTGCTGAGAGAAATTAGAGAGGATATAAGAAGATGGAAGATATCCCATGTTCTTGGATTGGAAGAATCAACATTGTGATAATATCCATACTACCCAAAATGAAATACAAATTCAATGTAATCCCCATCAAAATTCCAAGGACATTTTTCTCAGAAATGGAATTATCCAGACATTTATATCGAATAAAAAAAGACCACACATACCCAAAGCAATGACTAGCAAAAAAAATAAAGCTGGAGGAATAATACTACCTGGCTTTTAAATATACTACAAAGCTATAATAACCAAAACAGTATGGTACTAGCATAAAAACAGACACACTGATCAATGGAATAGAATAGAGAATCTAGAAATCAACCCACACACCTACAGCCATCTGATCTTTCACAAAGGCACCAAGCCTATACACTGGGCAAGAGACTGCCTCTTCAGCAAAAGGTGCTGGGAGAACTGGATATAAATATGCAGGAGAATGAATCTAGAACCATACCTTTCACCATACACTAAAGTCAACTCAAAATGGATTAAAAATTAAATATACACGCTGAAACAATAAAGCTTCTTAAAGAAAACATAGGAGAAATACTTCAGGAATTAGGACTGGACACAGACTTCATGAATATGACCCCACAAGCACGGGTAACCAAAGGAAAAATAAACAAATGGAATTATATCAAACTAAAGAGCTTCTGCACAGCAAAAGAAACAATTAACAGAGTTAAAAGACAACCAACAGATTAGCAGAAAATATTTGCAACATTTGCATCTCACAAAGGATTAATATCCAGAATATACAAGGAACTGAAACAACTACAAGGAAAAAACAAGCAACCCAATTAAAAAATGGGCAAAAGAGCTAAATAGGCATTTCGCAAGAGAAGATATACGAATGGCCAACCGACATATGAAAAAATGCTCAACATCACTCAGCATTCAAGAAATGCAAATCAAAACCACACTGAGATACCATCTCACCCCAGTTAGGATGGCTAATATCCAAAAGACTCTGAACAATAAATGCTGGCGATGTTGTGGAGAAAAAGGAACTCTCATACATTGTTGGTGGGACTGCAATATGGTGCACCTCTATGGAAAATGGTATACAGGTTCCTCAAATAATTGCAGCTTTATCTACCATATGACCCAGCTATCCCACTGCTGGGAATATACCCAGAGGAATGGAAATCATCAAGTGGAAGGTTTACCTGTTTCCCAATATTCATCGCAGCACTCTTTACAATAGCCAGGAGTTGGAACCAGTCCAAATGTCGATCATCAGATGAGTGGATATGGAAAGTGTGGTATATTACACAATGGAATACTACTCAGCTATAAAAAAGAATGAAATACTGCCATTTGCAACGACATTGATGGACCTTGAGAGAATTGTATTAAGTAAAAAAAGTCAGACACAGAAAGAGAAATAGCACATGTTCTCACTTATTGGTGGAAGATAAAAATAAATAAATAAATTCACACACACACAAAAGAAAAAAGCGGGGACCCAAACTGATACCAGCACATCAATGTTCACAGCACCATTACTCACAATAGACAAAAGGTGAAAGCAACAAATGTGTCAAATCAACAAATGCATGGATAAACAAAATGTGATCTATACATACAAGGCAATATTATTCAGCCATAACAGGAATGAGACTCTCAGCGCTGGCGCACGTCGCTGTGACATCGGGAGGCTGGTGCAAGGCGCCTGGCCAGCAGGCAGCACATGAACAGATTGCAGGGAGCTGGCCTGGAAGCCTGAGGGGCGGCGCCTCCTCTCTGGCCCAGGCCTGGTGCTCGGGGACCCAGGGAGGACTTCCGGGCGCCTTGCAGATCGTCAGCACTGAGAGTGGCTGTGGTGTGCTCAAACAACCAGAATCGGAGCATGGAGGCACACAACGTCCTCAGCAAACGAGGATTCAATGTCCGGTCCTTTGGAACAGCAACTCACGTGAGGCTTCCAGGATCAACACCCCACAAGCCGAATGTTTATGATTTCAGTACCACATATGATCAGATGTACAATGATCTTCTTAAGAAAGACAAACAACTCTATACAAGGAATGGCATTTTGTATATGCTGGACAGAAATAAAAGAATCAAGCCCCGTCCAGAAAGGTTCCAGAGCTGCAACGATGTGTTTGATCTGATCGTCACGTGTGAAGAGAGAGTCTACGACCAGGTGGTAGAACATCTGACTTTCAGAGAACAGGAGACCTGCCAGCCAGTGCACGTGGTCAACGTGGACATCCAGGACAACCAAGAAGAGGCCACCCTTGGAGCGTTCCTCATCTGTGAGATCTGCCAGTGTCTTCAGCTCGAGGAGGACATGGACAACAAGATGGAGGAGCTGCTGCGGGACTTGGAGAAGAAGAACGGCAAGACCTTTCTGCACACCGTGTGCTTCTACTGATGCTGCTGGCCACTCGTGGCTCAGCCTCCTGAAGGTATCTTCTTGAACTTCCAATTGTTAGGACTTTTTCCTTCCTAGTATTTCTTTTGGCTTTTAGGTATTGCCTCGGTAGACAGCACTGTTACTTGAATAACCTGTACATGTGAAATGGGAGGACATACATAAATACCAGATTAAAAACAAGTTTTTTTCTATGCCCCTCTTACTTATGAAAAAGACATAGAAAACGAAGTTTTTTTCTATAACCAAAAAAAGAAGAAAAAATAGTTTATAGTACATTTCCCCCAACATATGTGCGTCTGTGGTTGTGCCTGCCTTTCCCTTTTCTTCTCCCCTAACTGGCGGGACTGTAGAAATACCTGAATAAAGCCACGGGCTGCATCTTATTAGGAAACAACCTGGAATTGTCCAGTAAGTGGATGCTACCGGTCCAAAAAAAAAAAAAAGGGAAGGTGATTCTGATATATGCTACATATTTATGGGGTACAATCTGTTGTTTTGTTACATATATAATGTTGTGTAATAATCAGCCTAGGGTACTTAATGTATCAATCACCTCCTGCATTTATCATTTCTTTGTGGCAAAAACATTCAAGAGCCTCTTGTCTACCTACTGTGCACTATGCTATCAGGTACAGAGTTTTGTGTTTGAGAATAATTTTTTAAAGTTACGGGTATAGGGCTGGCCCGGTGGCGCACCGGAGAGTGCGCCGCTTGAGAGCACGGCGGTGCTTCCGCCATGGGTTCGGATCCCATGTGGAGACCGGTTCCCGCTCACTGGCTGAGTGTGATGCGGGCGCAACACCGAGGGTTGTGATCCTGTTACCGGTCAGTAAAAAAGACAAAAAGGAAAAAAAAAATAAGTTACGGGTATAGATAGTGCTACAGTCCAAATGTTTGTGTTGCTCTAAAATTCATATGTTTAACACCAAGGTCTGGGGTTCCATCCCCGTACTGGCTAGAAAAAAATAAAAGAATCTAAAGTTTATATGTTGAAACCTGACTTCCAAGGTGATGGTATTAAGAGGTGAAACTTTTGGGAGGTGATGAGGTCATAAGGTCTCATCCCCCATGAATGGGATTCGTACCTTTACAAAAGGGCTTGAGGGAGCCGGTTTGCTCCTCCCACCATCTCAGAATATGCTGTTTGTCCCTTCTGTCAGGTGAAAATACATAGAAGGTGCCATCATGAGGAACAACCCTTACCAGACACCAAATCTGCTGGTACCTTCATCTGGGACTTCTAGCTTCCAGAACTGTGAGCAATAAATTTCTGTTGCTATAAATGACCTGGTCTAAAGTATTTTGTTACAGCAATCCAAACAGACTAAGATGGTGATGAAGTTTACACAATGATGTGAACGTATTTAATGCCACTGAACTCCACACTTATATATGGTTAAAATGCTAAAGATTCTATGTATATTTTTTTTTAAAAAACTGAGATATCAGACTCTTTCCCATCAGATTGGGTGTGTACACACACACACACACACAAGCAAATCTGATAATACCCAACGTAAGGTCTGTATTTATCAATAGTCTCATACACTTCTAAGAAATGCCAAGATATTTTGGATGTAGGAGGCAAAGGAGCTGAAGAAAAAAGAAGCAAATATCAAAGGAGGGTGAAATTGGACCCAGTGTGTAATGTTAGTAGGTCAGCACTTGAATTGTAGACGGAAACAGTGAACACTTCCCAGTGGCAGGTCTAGGAACAAACATGACTAACGTTCAACTTTTAAATTAAGGTGTGTTTTTTTTCTTTTTGCTGTTCATCTCTGAGTTATATGGAAAAACCAATGTTTTTCCTTTTATTAGTGAAGAAAAACAGCATCTGTAAACAGCATTTATTTTATTTGAACAACACACAAGAAGAAAAATAACTCAGATTATAAGTCTATACATTTTTCTAACTGGCAAGAAAATTTACGTTGAGGCAAATGGTAATAAGGCCAATGAGGTAATAAAAAATGGGTTTGTTATCACGACGTCGTTTAGCAAATGTAATTTTCTATGACAAATTTGAAGTTGTATCATTTTTAACTTTAGAAATACAAACACATTTCTATAATAAACATTTAATATGTAGTTCCTATAGTAAATTTAAACACTAAGGTTACAGACTACAGCCTTTGTAGTTAAAAATTTCATATTACAGGCTCTCTTAACCATTAAAGACCAAACATACAATGGAAACTGTAGTTATATTTACAGAAAACAAATCATATATTCAGTCAGAGTTAAAGGAAAATCTTTATTCCCCTTGGCTTAAGGTTCTTCTTCCACTGTGCTCTTCACACTACCAAATGTAGCCACTCCATTTAGTCTTTCTTATCCCTTTGAATAATAAATACCCTAGGATTTTAAAGAATTTGTGACCTATGCTTTCATTTTAATTTTAATGAAGGTGGAACAAAATTATTCTTTAATTTATAGATATACATACATATAACTTACACAACACATCCTTTAATGCCTTTTTGAAAACATTTAATTTTTTAATGTATTTAAGGATGTTTTTTATTTGTTGTGATAGGTATAGTTAGTCGCTTTTAATCATCATTTTTTAGATGTAAAGAAAAAATCGTTTTTAGTACAATTTTGTTACCTGGAACAATTTTAGTTCTTAGTCTTTTAACATATTGCCCCAGACTAATTATACCAATACTAGGCTCATACTATGTGAAGGCTTCTATATTACTATGAGTGGTTATACAAGGGTACTTCAAAAAGTTCATGGAAAAATGCAATTAAATGATAATACAAACTTTCCCATAAACTTTTTGAAGACAAATTGTATTATGGATAAGTTCTGAATTACTTTTTAATGTATATGTGCCATGATTCATTAATACTGTCACATACTCCTTTTTACTGGATTAATTAATATTGAGATCCATATGACTTTACATTTTTTTCTTGTCATTTGGTCTGAGGAGTTGTCTGTGTTATTAGTCATCTGTAGTATACATAAGCCCTTTCTTTCCTCACTCAGAAAATTTAGTTAACTCCCATACTTAATACAGTTAAGGAAGCTTTTACTCAAAATTTTTCAAATGATATATTATCACACTAAGTGAAAGTTACTACATCATGGGAACATTTCTTTCGAAGTATGGGGAATATTGGGCCGGCCCGGTGGCGCACTGCTACAGTGAGCCAGCCCACCGAGGGTTCAGATCCCACATACAGACCGGTTCCCGCTCACTGGTTGAGTGAGGTGCGGGCGCAGCACCGAGGGTTGCGATCCCGTTGCCGGTCCCGGTCCGGTACGGGCACGACACTGAGGGTTGTGATCTGTTGCCCGACACGAAAAAAGACAAAAAGGAAAAAAAAAAAAGAAAAGAAAAAGAAAAAGAAAAACAGAAGTACTAAACGAAAAAAGACAAAAAGGAAAAAAAAAAAAGAAAAGAAAAAGAAAAAGAAAAACAGAAGTATGGGGAATATTGGCACAGGCACACATTTAGATATTTAAATCTCTAACATACTGATCGGCCATAAAGACAGTAGCACAGCCTTTAAGTCCTTGAACTTGTGAAACAAAAAGACATTAGCAGGAAGCAGATGAAAGCTGATCAATTTCATGAAGATTAACGTACTCACTCAGTTGTAGCCAGCCTCTTTCTCTCTGCATTGCCAAAGTCTCTTCTCCTTCCCTCCAGACATTTTTTAATTCTGAGATTCACCGACATAAACCAGCAACCTCTAGGGTGATTGTTATACACAGGTAAATTCATTGTGGTTATTCCCTAGAACATTGTTTTTGCCTGTCATGAGAGCAATTACGAATACATTCTTTTCTAAATATGCTAGTTTTATTTGCTTATGAGGAGACTGAACGTGAAGTTGGGGCTGAAGAAGGTTCTAGTTGGGTCCTGTGCCGACTGTTTCTCTGTTGGAAATACTCACAAATCTCTCCCTGACGTGTTATGCTGTACAATGCACTATGATATGAGAACTCGGGATCTTACATCCAATAAAGCAC
>NW_007727846.1:7369-13535 GCF_000696425.1 Galeopterus variegatus | reverse complement strand
ATCTCTCCCTGACGTGTTATGCTGTACAATGCACTATGATATGAGAACTCGGGATCTTACATTCTTTATTACAGTTCTTTATTACAGTTCTTTATTACAGTTTAGGTTCTGAACGGGACTAGGTATGGTCTTTGGCAGGGATATATGACACCATTTTTGATGTGGCTCTAATCTTCAGACTGTAGAACATGGCATGGTTCATATAGGTCGATTGGTTAGTTTTTCATACCTGTATACAGAATGCCTCAACAAACTGTGATCAGTCAGTCTGTCATCTTCTCCTCATAAAATCAGCTGAATATAGTACTAGTCATTTGAAAAGGAAGAATAATAATTTTCCCTTTTGAGAACATTATAGACTCTTGGCATTTCGTAGACTTGTCTGGTTTTAATTAAATATAATAATTCTCTCTTCGATGATCATATGTCACAGTTTGGCAGTTGGTAGCTCATTTGAACTGGCTCCTGTGTCTCGTACTCCTAGACTATTTAAAAACAACAAGACATATAGGTTCAGCTTGCACATTCCCGTTTGCATCACAAGAATCACCTACTCCCCCAGGGACCCTGGTTTACTAGAGGATAGCACCAGAACAATTCAATAGATCTACACAATTTTATAATAGTTTTTGAAAGTAATTTAATATTACTTATTTAGATTTTAATGCATCCCAGGTGTGAACCTTTATTTGCTTGGACATTACTATCAACTTAAGTAATGTTACTTGAGATTTATGAAGAAAGGTAAATGTAATAGTTGTAACAGAACAATTTTAGCTTTGATTCAGACATCTGAATTTTTGCATCAACATGTATTTGAAACCTCTATCCCAATTTTTGGATAAATGGGTTATCATCACAAAGACAAAAGAGACAATTATATTTAAATTAAAAACAAATTATTTTAATCTAGTTGAAACATTACTTGGGATTATATTACACATATTGTCACACTGTAATTCTAGTCTTAATAGATTTTAATGTTTAAAAGGTTCTCTTGAACGGAAGGCATTTCAAAATTATAAATATTTTAAATTATCTTATATTATAAAAAGCATGGGGTACACCATCCCCATTACAATCATACGTGGTAAAGACAGAAAAAAATTAACCTCCTTTTTAAAGTACGAGGTTTCAAGACATAATAATCTTCAAAAAGTTTTTCCCATGTGTGGTTGGTATTATTCATCTTGTAACAAAAGGTCATAATATATGCTTTTCACATAAATATATTTTATATGCATGTAATGGATCTGGCCAAATCTCAACATACATTCTATTTTGAAAGTTTTATGGTGTCAATTACATATATTAAAATTGTTTTTCCACTTAAAAGTTACCTTTCTGTATTAGTCCATTTCTGTTGCTTATAACAAAAATACCTGGAACGGGATAATTTGTAAAGAAACAATATGTATTGCTTATAGTTTCTGAGGCGAGGGAGTCCGAAGTCCAGGGAACACATCTGGCGAAGGCCTTCTTTGGTGGCGGCTTTACAGCAATGCAGGGTGTCACGTAGCGGGAATGGCAGAGCAGAGCTGACTCGTCACCGCTGCTTTTAAAGCCCTCAGAACCAGGTTGCCCATGACCACCATTTAACAATCAACTTATTAATCCATTTACCAGGGCATGGTCCTTACAATCTAATCATCTCTTCAAGGTCCCAACTTTCAATTACCATAATAGGATTTCTCACCTTCTTAACACTGTCACATTGGGGTTAAGTTTCTAATACATGGACCTTGGGTGACACAATTCACTCCACAGCACGTTCTAAGTAGAAAATTATTTTTAAGAAGTTTGTCCGTTGAACACTGATTTTTAAGGTTCATTCATTTGTACAAACACGGTGTTTAAATTTTTCCGTTCCATTTCTAAGCGCATATCTTTGTCTTTAAAAATATAAATATTAGTAAACATAATTTTCAAGAGAGGACGTGAAGATAAGAAAAATAGAGAAAAATTGAACCAGCTTTTCCCCTGTCTACACCACAGTTTTACAATGTGTCTGTGTGTGTGAGAGAGAGACAAAGAGAGAAGCACAATCACATTCAAACTTTTCGTCCTAGGTTCATGTATGTATTTTCTTTAACTATTTCAATTTGATCATTTAATTTTCCTAAAATCTGTGTGATTTTATGCAGAAATGTTATTTATCCAGATTACCTCTGCAATATGGTAGTTACTAATGGTAGGCCAAGCTGCTAAAACAAATAAATAAATAAACAAACCCCAGATATTTGGTGGCTTCAAAACAAGAAAGCTCCTTACCACTTTGGTTGAGGGCCAGAGTTCCAGTTCAGCAGCCACCATATTCATTTTGATCATTCCACTGAATTATTACAAGGATTGATGGATGACTACCAGAGTGATGGGGGCCTTGCCAACTTCAACAAATGGTTTTTACCACCACTCGAGTTCTCTGTGTTCCAGACACTTGGAAGGGATAAAGACAATGGAGAATACCACATGGTAGACTTTCATATGCACCGGGTACATCCCTTCTGTTCACAATCTACTAACTAGAAAACGATCATTTGCCACATCTTGAGTTGGCACAGATTTGACAGGAAAGGATAGTGTTATCAAAGAAAGTAACACAATTCAACTGGCATACCTCTGGTTTTGTCTCCATTTTCTGATTATTCAGCTTAAAATAAGTATGGATTTGATGCTGGACATCTTCTGTTTGCCATATATAACAAGCCCACAGCTATCATGATACTCAACAGTGAAAAATTGAAAGCTTTTTTCCTAAGGTTAGGAACAACATATGTTTCATACATAGGAAACACTAAAGACTCCAATAGAAAACTGTTAGAACGTTTTCCAACATGCATTCAACATTTTGCAGGATACAAATCATACAAAAATCAGTAGTGATTCTATACACTAAAAATGATTTCAATAAATGTCACACAAGAAGGACAAAAATAAGAATTATAGAAATAAACTTAAACCTAGTAATTACATTATATAAACATGGTTTAAAACAATCAGTTATAACATGGAGACAAATGGGGAGTGTACTGATATCTGTAATTAATTTTGAAATACATGAAATAATAAGATGGATCTATGGTTGTATAGAGAAATAGATGGATGGATAGATATAAGATAAAACGAGCATGTTAAAATGTTAAAGGTAGAGTCTAGGTGGTGACTATAAGGGATTTAAATAAAATTTTTTTTTCAAATTTGCTGTATGTTTGAAAATTGTCATGATAAAATTTTTTTGGAAAAGGGAAAAATAAAGTTTACTTTTGTATAGCTGTTAATTATTAAAAAATAATAGAGACAACCAGAGTTAATAGAAAGAAACAAAATTCCAGATATACCTACCTCTAAGTAGTAAGAAAGTAGATTTTATTTAAATCTAAATAAAACAAAGAATTTCAACATTAAGAATGCAAAAGGACATTCTGAGCAGATACTAAGCAATTCTAAATCTTAACCAAATTAAGCAAATACTAATTTTATATCTTTTGTAGGTAATCAGAAATTTTATCAAAAGAAAATAGAAGACCCAAATGAATACAGAGATATGCAATGTTCTTAGAAGGGAAGAATCTGTTTCACAAAGTTGTTTATATTCTCCCCAATACTCCATAATTAAATATATTTCTATGCAATCTTTACAATTTTCTTACAAGGAATTCATGGAAATTGACAAACTCATAAAATCCATATGGAAATAATCAAGGCTATTTTGAGAAAAAGTGTGAATTCTGCCCTTGATATATTAGAAATATGTATATTTGTATATAGTAGGAATTAAAATAGAGAGGCTAAACAAT
This sequence comes from Galeopterus variegatus, assembly GCF_000696425.1. Taxonomy (NCBI): domain Eukaryota; kingdom Metazoa; phylum Chordata; class Mammalia; order Dermoptera; family Cynocephalidae; genus Galeopterus; species Galeopterus variegatus. The sequence goes on along the minus strand of NW_007727846.1, from coordinate 9,738 downwards.
TTAACAGGAAAATGAGCAGTGGAAGTGAGCTGAGAAAAATGAGTTAATAATCAATCATAGAAAAGGCAACTGAGATAGCAAGTACACATATGAAAAGGAGCATACATACATCAGTGAGTAATAAAAAGCATTTTAAAACAAATTCCTTTCCATACATCAGGTAAAAAGTTTAATAATTCAAAGTCTTAGTGAAGAAGATGTGGAGACAAAGGGATTTTGTTTTCTTGGATTCCCTGCTCAATCACTTCTTTTTTAATTTAATTTAATTTTATTTTATTTTGTCAATATACAATGTGGTTAATTATTGTGGCCCATTACTAAAACCTCCCTCCTGCCTCCCTACCCCCCTCGCTCCCAACAATGTCCTTTCTGTTTGCTTGTCATATCAATTTCAAGGAATTGTAATTGTTATGTCTTCTTCCCTCCTCCCCCCCAGTTTTTTTGTGTATTTATTAATTTATTTTTAGCTCCCACAAATAAGTGAGAACATNAATTAGTGGAAAGATGTCCTGTGTTCATGGAGTGAAAAAATTAATATTGCTAAAATGTCCACACTGCTCAAACTAATCTACAGATTCCATGAAATTCCTATCAAAATTCCAATGAAATTTTTCACAGAAATAGAAAAAAATCCTAAAATTCCTATGGAACTACAAAAAAAAAAAGACTACCAATGCAATCTTTTTTCTTTTTTGAGGGTTCTAATTTCTCCACATCATCTCAACACTTGTTATGGTTTATTTTTTTCATTATATCCATCCTAGTGACTGTGAAGTGGTATCTCATTGTGGTTTTGATTTACATTTCCCTAATGACTAATGATGTTGAACACTTTTTTCGTGTGCTTATTGGCCATTTGTATTTCTTCTTTGGAGACTGTCTAGTCAGATCTTTTAACTACATTTCTTTTTTCTTTAAGTAGTAAGAAAGTAGATTTTATTTAAATATAAACACAACAAAGAATTTCAACATTGAGCATTGGAAAAGGACATTCTGAGCAAATATTAAGCAATTCTAAATCTTAAGCAAATTAAGCAAATACTAATTTTAGATCTTTTGGAGGCAATCGGAAATTTTATCAAAAGAAAATAGAAAACCCAAATGATTGCAGAGATATACAATGTTCTTAGAAGGGAAGAATCTGTTTCACAAAGTTGTTTATATTCTCCCCAATACTCCATAATTAAATATATTTCTATGCAATCTTTACAATTTTCTTACAAGGAATTCATGGAAATTGACAAACTCATAAAATCCATATGGAAATAATCAAGGCTATTTTGAGAAAAAGTGTGAATTCTGCCCTTGATATATTAGAAATATGTATATTTGTATATAGTAGGAATTAAAATAGAGAGGCTAAACAATTTAACAGGAAAATGAGCAGTGGAAGTGAGCTGAGAAAAATGAGTTAATAATCAATCATAGAAAAGGCAACTGAGATAGCAAGTACACATATGAAAAGGAGCATACATACATCAGTGAGTAATAAAAAGCATTTTAAAACAAATTCCTTTCCATACATCAGGTAAAAAGTTTAATAATTCAAAGTCTTAGTGAAGAAGATGTGGAGACAAAGGGATTTTGTTTTCTTGGATTCCCTGCTCAATCACTTCTTTTTTAATTTAATTTAATTTTATTTTATTTTGTCAATATACAATGTGGTTAATTATTGTGGCCCATTACTAAAACCTCCCTCCTGCCTCCCTACCCCCCTCNAGCATGGTACTTACATAAAGACATGAACCACTGAAACTGAATAGAGAACCTGAGAATAAATTCACATACATACAGCCAACTGATGTATGTGCCAAGACACACACTGCAGAAAAGACAGTTTCTTCAATAAATGATGCTGGGAAACTTGGATATCCATATGCAGGAGAAAGATAATAGACCCCTACCTCAGACCATATACAAAAATCAACTAAATATGGGCTTATGACTTCAATGTGAAATGCAAAACGATAAAACTGCTAGAAGAAAACATAGGGGAAATGCTTCACATCATTTTGCCAGGCAAGGAATTTTGAAATAAGACCTCAAAAGAACAGGAAGGAAAGCAAAAATAGACAAATGGGATTATATTCAACTAAAAAGTTTTGCAGAACACAGGAAATATTAGAGTGAAAAGACAACTTACAGATCCAAAGAAAATATTTGCAAACTATACATCAAAGGGTTATTATCCAGAATATACAAGGAACTTGACTTAACAGCAAAAAAAAATCTGATTTAAAAAATGGTCAACAAACTTTAATAGATGTTTCTGAAACGAAGACATTCAAACGGTCAGCAGATACATGAAAAATAGCTCAGGTAAATGTGAAATAAAAACATAATGAGATACCACCTCGCTTCTGTTAGAA
>NW_007727846.1:0-5479 GCF_000696425.1 Galeopterus variegatus | reverse complement strand
GCGATAGTAATCAAAACAGCATGGTACAGGCATAAAAACAGATACATAGACCAATGGAACAAAACAGAAAGCCCAGAAATAAATCTGCACTTTTATAATCAATTGATTTTTCAACAAAGATGCCAAGAACACATAATGGGGAAAGACAGTCTCTTCAATAACTGATGTTAGAAAAATCTGATATCCACATACAGAAGAGTACAATTAGACCGTTATCTCACACCATATAAAAAAATCAACTCAAAATGGATTGAAGAGTTAAGCGTAAGACCTGAAATGGTAAAAACTGCTAGAACAAAACATAGGAAGAAACCAGTATTGGTCTGGGAAATGACTTTTTGGATATGACCCCAAAAGCAGAAGTAAGAAAAGCAAAANTATTGGTCTGGGAAATGACTTTTTGGATATGACCCCAAAAGCAGAAGTAAGAAAAGCAAAAATAGACAAATGGAATTACATCACATAAAAAAGCTTTTGCAAGGCAAAGGAAACAATTAACAGAGTGAAGAGACAACTGACAGAAAGGACAGAACGTACAAGAGTACTTCAAAAAGTTCATAGAAAGATTCTTATTATCTTGCAGTAACTTTATCTCTTTTTGGTATCAGAGTAATACTGGCTTTATAAGATGAATTGAGAAGTGTTTCCTCCTCTTCTGTTTTCTTAAGAACATTGGATAGAATTGGCATTAGTATTTTTTTAAATGTTTGGAATAATTTACAAGTATAGCCTTCTGATTCTGGTCTTTGCTTGATAGAAAGTTTTTGATTACTAATTCAATTCCTTTACTTGTTACAGAACTATTGAACAGGACACAAAATCTTTGCTTCATACCCCCTTCCTTTATGTGGTTATTAACACAAACACTACATCTTTATGCATTGTATGCTCATCAACACAGATTTATAATTATTGAATTACAAAGTTTTCTTTTAAATCAAATAGGAGAAAAGGAGGTAAACAAAAATGTGTGTGTGTGACCTGTACTTCCTCATGTGGATTTGGGTAATACTGACTGTCTTTTCATTTCAGCCTGGAGAACTTCCTTTACTATTTCTTATAGGATAGGTCTGATAGCAATAACTCTTCTCAGTTTCTACTTTTATGGGAATGTTTTAATTTCTTCTCTATAATTTTGTGCTAAAATTTTATGGTTTATAAAATATTTTAGTATTAACTATAACTGAATATGCCTCATTTTTATGAAGATAAACATAACATTAATGTCACCATGTAAAAGTATGGAATTTAGTGGTTTTTAGTATATGCCAAAGTTGTGAAATCATCATCAGTATGCAATTTGAAGACAGATTTATGAACATAAAAACAAACTCAGTGCCCATTAGAACCCAATCCACACTCCCTGTACCCCCAGCCACTGGTAACCATTCATTGACTTCATTTCTCTATGAATTTTTTATTCTGAACAATCGTATAAATGGGAACATACAATATGTGGCCTTTATATCTGGCTTCTTTCACTTAGCATAATGTTTTAAAAGTTAACCCATGTTGTAGCATTTATCAGTACTTCATATTTTATAACCAAATAATATTTCATTGAATGGATACAATACATTTTATTTATTCATTCAGTTGATGGACATTTGGGTTGTTTGCACTTTTTGGTTTTTGGCTGTTATGAATAACGTTGCTATAAACATTCTTGTACAAATCTGTGTGTGGACATTTGTTTTCAATTCTCTTGGGAATATACAGAGGAGTCAAGTTGGTAGGCCGTAAGGAAACTCTATGTTAAATTTGAGGAACTGCCAGACTCTTTCTCCAAACTGGATGCACTACTTACCTTCCTACCAGCAATATATGAGGGCTCCAATGTCTCCACTTCCTTGCCAATGCTTGTTACTGCCAGTCTTTTTTTATTATTATAGTCATACAGGTGAGTGTGAAGTGGTATCTCATTTTGGATTGGATTTCTATTTCACTGGTAATTAGTGATGTTGATTGTCTTTTCATGTGTCTATTGGCCATTTTTCTGGGAATAATGTCTATTTAAATATTTTACTTATTTCGGAATATTAACCTTTTAATTATTGAGTTATAGATGTTCTTATATATTCTAGATACAATTCCCTTATCAGATATAAGATTAGCAAAATTTTTCTCACAGTTTGTGGGCTGTCTTCCTCCTTTATACATTATAAGCTGGGAAGCACAGAAGTATTTAATAACTGATGAAGTCGTATTTCTCTATTTTTTTGTTGCTTGTGCAGTTGCAGTTATATCTAAGAAGCCATTGCCTACTACAACATCACGAAGACTCAGAACTACGTTTTCTTCTAAGAATTTTCACTTTTACATTAAGACCTCTAATCTATTTTGAGTTAATCTTTTGTTAATCTTTATAATAACAATTATATGTATTTAAGGTGTACAACGTGATGTTTTGATATATAATGAAATGATGACTACAGTCAAACTAATTAACATATCGTTCTCCTTGCATAGTTACCGTGTGTGCGTGCATGTGTGCATGTGTGTATTGAGAACACTTGAAAACTATACTCGTAGCAAATTTCCAGTACGCAATACAGTATTACTAGCTATAGTCATTCTATTCTACATTAATTCTCTAGACTTACTCATCCTACATAACTATGACATTGTACACTTTGGCCAACATCTCCTCATTGTCCCCACATTCCTGCCCCTTGTAACCACTATTTTATTCTCTGCTTCCACGTATATGAATTTTTTAGATTCTACAAATAAGTGAGATTTTGCAGTATTTGTCTTTCTGTGTATGGCTTACGTCACTTAGCCTAATGTTCGTCCATGCTGTTGCAAATGGAAAGATTATCTTCTTTAAAGCTAAATAATATCCCCATGTGTGCGTGTCACACTTTCTTTACTACATATCCATCTATGGACATTTATGTTGTTTACATATCTTGGCTATGGTGAATAATACTGCAGTGAACATGGGAGCACAGATACCTCTTCAAGGCACTGAATTCATTTCCCTTGAGTAAACACCCAAAGAAGGAATTTCTGGATCATATGGTAGTTCTATTTTAAATGTTTTGAGGAACCTTCATAATGCTGCCCGCAATGGCTGTACTAATTTACATTCCTACCAATAGCGTGCAAGGGTTCCCTTTACTCCAAACCCTAATGCTTATCTCTTGTCATTTGGATAATAGCCATTTTAACAGGTATGAGGTGATCTCGTTTGCGTTTTGATTTGAATTTCCATGATAATTAGTGATGTTGAGCATTTTAACATATACCTACTGGCCATCTGTATGCCTTCTTTAGAAATATGTCTATTCAGATGCTTTGAACATTTTAAAAACAGGGTTGTTTTGTTTCTTTCTTTTGGTGTTGCTAACAAGTTATGTGAGTTCTATATATATTTGGCATATTAACCCCTAATAAGATATATGATGCACAAATGATTTATCTCAATCTTTAGGCTGCCTATTCATGTTGTTGATTGTTTCCTCTGCTGTACAGAAGATTTTAGTTTGATATAATAATCCCATTTGTCTATTTTTGCTGTTACCTGTGCTTTTGGGATCTTATTCATAAAGTCTTCAGCCAGCCCTACATCTCTGTAACTTGAGCTTTTGGTGTCATAGCCAAAAAATCGTTGCTAAGGCCATTGTCATGGATTTTTTTCCCTGTGTTTTCTTCAAAAAGTTGCATGGTTTCTGGTGTTACATTTAAGTTCTTAATCCATTTTAACTTAATTTTTGTGAATGGTGTAAGATAACGGTTCAATTTCATTCTCTTCCATGTGCATATCCAATTTTCCCAGAACCATTTATTGAAGAGACTATCCTTTCCCATTGTACGTTCTTGGCACCCTTCTCAAAAATTAGTTGACCATATTATGCTTGGGTTTATTTCTGAGTTCTCTATCCTGTTCCATCAGTCTGTGTGTCTAATTTTATGCTACTACCATACTGTTTTGATTATTATAGATTCGTAATATAATTTGAAATCATGAAGTGTGATGCTCTAACTTTTTTATTCCTTCTCAAGATTAGGAAGGCTATTTGAGATCTTTTGTGATTTCATACACACTTGAGAGTTTTTTCTATTTCTGCAAAAAATGCCACTAGACTTTTGATAGAGTTAGCATTTGGATAGAGATTACCTTTAAATACTATGGATATTTTAATAATATTTATTCTCCAATCCATGAAAATTTCTTTGTGTCTTCTTCAATTTCTTTCATCATTGTTTTATAGTTTTTAGTGTACAGATCTTCCACCACTTTGGTTAAATTTATTCCTAAGTATTTTATTCTTCAATGCTATCATAAATGGGGTTGTTCTCCTTTCATATAGATCATTGTTAGTACAAAGAAGTGCAACTAATTTTTGTATATTGATTCTTTATTTTTCTAAGCATATATCTTTCATTATTTACATGCACTGGGGCTCACAAAAATATCTTGTTAGAATTCAAGGGTAAATTCAGGGGCTTATTTACCCTTTTAATGAAGGAAAAAAGGTTGGACTTAATTAAGCAAAGTTTATGGGAGTCCATTAATTGGACTCAGTAAACAAGAATGGAGATACTTGAGCTAAATGCCATGAAATCAAATTAGCAGTGGGCCAGTTCCCCCCCAAAATCAGAAGATTCACAGGAATAACACCTGAGCCACCATAAGGAAGTCCCGGGTATGTTAACTGTGTAAGTAAGTTAACTTTGAAATGATTCTAGAAATGCTAATTAAATCTTTAAAGTTTTTGTCAAGTTGTTTTTTAATAGGCTTCACGTGACTAGGATGTATGGAAATACATGGGTGAAGTAATGAAAGATATGGGCTACTTTATTGACATCTGTTTATGCTTACTCACCTTGGTGTTGGCTCTCAGTCTTCAGTGAGAATGGTATCTCTTCTTTCTCTGGTATAAAAGGGGCAACTTCCTTAAAGGGCAACCCATGTCTTGCCTTTAAGGCAGAAAAAGCCTAAAAGAGGATAGAACTTTTCCTGCATCTGTTGAGTCTCAAATGCCTTTAGCTCAAATTAATTCTTATGGCATATGTTAGAATAGCATGTTCCGATCCCCTTTGGGGCAAGCTCAGGTAGGTAATAGAAATAGTAAACCTAAAACAAACAGCCAACAATTTTACTAATACACAAATTTGAATATTGTAAATATAGTCAGTGGAAATTTATTATCAATATCAGCAGGGACTCAAAGGTTAAATGTTGATTTTTTATCCTGCAACATAACTGAATTTGTTAGTTCTAACATTTTTTTCACGGACTATTTTGGGTTTTGTACATATGAAATGATGTCATCTGGAAACAGACCATTTAACTTTTTCTTGCCCAATTTGGATGCCTTTTCGTTGCTGTTGTCGGATTGCTCTTGCTAGTACTTCTGGTACTATGCTGAATAGAAATGGTGAGAATGGGAATCCTTGCCTCATACCAAGTCTTAGAGGAAAAGCTTACAGATTTTCCCCATTGATTATGATATTAGCTGTGGGCTTTTCA
>NW_007727845.1:470155-478739 GCF_000696425.1 Galeopterus variegatus | reverse complement strand
AAAAAGGAAAAAAAAAAAAAAAAAAAAAAAAAGAAACAGAAGTAAACAAAAGGGAAGGGCGAACACTTAGGACTCTCTTCTCTCTCTGCAAGCTATGTGGCTCCAGGCTCTGCTGGGTCCTTCCCTCATTCTCATTAGGCGCAAACTTCCTGTTTCAGCTTAAGTTATTAAATTCTCAAGAGACTAAGACAGAAATGTCCTTTGATATACTATATGAAACTATTTCATTGCTTTGGGTCTCCATGTGGTTCCTTTTCTTAGGGGTTGGGGTAGGTGAAAACAGAAAGAGGGTTGGGAAGCGTTCCCCAATAGGCTGAAGTCCTCTTACACAACTGGAAAAGCCCCAGAAAACCTGAAAAGAGCAGCCGTGTGTTTTCCTTTAATGATGTGGAGTGAGCAGGTGGGGACGCTAGGGGAGAAGTCAGGAGTCTGCCTTTCATTCCGTACATGGCCAACAGAAGAAAGGAGCCCAGGTCAAAAAGAACGGCGAAGGGAAGAGGCTGGACAAGGAAGCTTCTGGGATAACCTGGGAGCCCTCTGAAATCCAAAACAGTACCGAGAGGAATTTCTTTCTCAGCCCCCTCCTACTTAGAAGCCCCATATGAACCCTGACTCTGTCCCATACTTATTTCTCATGCTACTTTTTATAAACAATATTCAAGTTTTGTTTTAAGGCTTAGTTAGTTACTTGGTTCTCTCCAAAGCTCTGCTGTTTTTATGTTTCTCAAATTGCCTAGCTATTTGGGTAAAAAAAATATATATATGTTTATTGGTCTGCTATTTTTTATTCCCTGAGCATAACTGTGATCACATTTTTACCTGCACCCTCACCTCCACAACTTTACTCCAAGCATATGTGTTGACATATTTTCAAAAACACCAGTCTGGAAGGTGACAAGGAGAAAGGGTGGCCTGTATTGGGTTGTGACACATTTGACAAGGTGTCATCATCTTAGGAGTTGTAGACAAAAGGCCAGCAATGTGAGCACAACTTAGAAATCCAGGTCACCTGCACGACTTTCCATGTGATCAGCAATAGGCCTCACAACAGCAGAGAAATCCAAGTGCAAATGTTTAAAGGCGGTGGCAGTGACTGACATTTAATAAAAGTGGCAAAGACAAGAAGTTAAATATGAAGTCCAGATAACAGAACAATCTAGTGTATTCAGTTTGTCAAAGAAAACCTGTAATTCATTTATTAGCCCTTTATATTTCCAGAAAGTGCTAAATGGGTCCTGTGCACAGAGTATGCAGTACTTACTCTAATTCATTAAATTATTTTTTTGTGGGGGAGTTCTAAGCCCTGGATAGTTTGATCTCTCCCATCAATCTAAACTTTTTCTCATTTTTTCCTCCAAACACCCTGAATTCAGTCACTTTTCTTGCTTTCTCATGTCCCATCAACACGCCACGAGCCTGTTCACTGTCATGAGGCTCCCAAGTCATAACCCTTGCTCAGAAGGCCCTCTTCTCTCTTCCTCTGTCCTCCAGGTACCAAGCTCCTGTTCACAGCTGCAGGTCCAAGCTAAGCTCCTCCTCCTTCCTGAACTCTTTCCAGACTATAGCCTGTGCTGTGTACAGGTGCTTTGTGAGGTTTATTTTTTCTCGCTAGTATTTTGTAAAGCCATGAGTGGAAAGAAACTTCGTTTATACTTAAGATTTCTGCAACATGTAGGATATAGCAAGTACTCAACAAATAATCATTGAATGGGCAAATGGAATTGACCAGTTCATTGAGTATTAAGAGAAGAGAATGAGAAAGTTAGGGTTTGAGGAAGACTGGACATGTGACTAAAACATACCTGCATTAATATTATTTAGTCACTCCTACTTCTTTGCTAACATAGTTCTTGTATATGCATCTGTTTAAAGTTGTCTCAATAATATAAGTATTCATTACATTGGTGTCTGTTCGTGTCTTGTGAGGTCAAGGCCCTGGAGTTAGTCGTCTGTCTTATGGTCTTAGACCTCTACAGAGTAGGCACTCAATATATTTTAATAGAAGAGCTAGTTGCCCAGTACAGAGATGATTTTTTTTTTTTTTAAGATGACTAGTAAGTGGATCTTAACCCTTGACTTGGTGTTGATAGCACCACACTCTCCCAAGTGAGCCACGGGCCGGCCCTCAGAAATGATTTAATATGTGAAGACAACAGGATGAAATTTAGAGGCCTCTAAGCAATATCTACTCAAGCCCATCAGGAGATTATGTCCTGGGTTAAAAATACTCCTGTGGGTTCCAGTAGAAACCCATCCTTGTACTAACAAGTATGGTTAGGATTTGGGTGCCTCCTCACCCCTTGAGCTTTAGATATGATTGGCTTAAACACCTAGGTCAATAACTTATGGAAACCCAAAGTCTGATTCAAGATTTTTGCAGATTGCTCATGAGAAGAGGTCATCTTCACCTCCCGGATCCCTACATGTTCTCTTTCTGTGCCATACATGGTTATATCCAGACATGTACTCATAACTCGACCATTCTCAATTTATGCACACATAGTGGGGAAAGTACAACACTTGCAGCACAAACAACTTCTATGTCAACACAAGCAAGTTCTTAAGTCCTTTCAGCCACCTGTCACTGAGATTTCTTCACTGGCTCTTCACCAGCTGCCCATGCCACTATATTTCAACTTCCTCACTAGAATACCGAGTAAGAAATGTAAATGATAAAATTTCCAGATTCTTAAATGAATACATCTTTATACTAGCTTATCTGCCAAGTCCCATTTTAACTCAAACGAGGAAGAAAGTTCTCAAAGCCATTAAGCCAGCATGAGGGATCGACGTAAGTATCATTGAGGATATTAGTATGGTTTAAACATCTTTAGGTCCTGGGCCCCTTGAGAATCTGATGAAAACATTGGATTGTCACCTCAAAGAAATCCACATGGGGAACAAAGTTGTCCATACAATATTAGGAGGTTATAGACCTTTCTAACGTCCAACCATAGACCAGCTTGGTGAGGTCTGTGGAACCATGTTGAACAGGGAACTTGCACTGTTATTCCAGAAAGTGTGCCCTTGACACCACTTGGCTGCTACAATACCTGAAAATGCTTGTGCAAAAGCACAAATGCTTGTGCAAAATGAAGGATAAGTCTACTGGTGACAGATTATCTTAGCTTTCCTTTATCTGAGAATGACTTAATTTTCCCTTTATTCTTTAAGAACATTTTCACTGGATATCACTGGGTTCTGGGCTAACGGTTCCTTATTTTCAGCACTTGAAAAAGTCTGCCACTTCCATCTGGCTTTCATGGTTTCTAATAAGAAATCTTCTGTCCTTCAAGTTGCCTATCCTTATGTAAGGTGTCATTTCTCTTTTGCTGCTTTTTTTTTCTTTTTTTTGCCTTTACTCTTCAGAAGTTCAACTATAATATGTCTTGGTGTGGATTTCTTTGGGTTTACTCTGTTTGGGGTTTGTTACACTTCTTCAATTTGTAGGTTTATGTCTTTTGCCAAATTCGAGAGATTTTCAACGATTACTTCTTTGAATACTTTTCAGCCCTATCCTCCTCCTCCTCTCTTCAGAGACTCCAGTGACATGAATGTGAGATCTTTGGTTATAGCCCCATGGGCCCCTGAGGCACTGTTCATATTTTTAGTCTATTTTCTCTCAATTGTCCAGATTGGGTTTTTTCCATCGTTCTAGCTTTCAGTTCATTGATTCTTTCCTCTGTCCCCTCCTTTCTGCTGTTGAGATTTTTATTTCAGTTATTGTATTTTTTCAGGTCTAAAATTTCCATTTATTTCCTCCCTTTCTCTGCTGAGACTTTTTCTTTGTGAGAATTCTATTTTTTCATTTGTTTCAAACATGTTCATTTTATTCATTGAAGCATCTTTGTAATTTCTACTTTAAAATCTCTGTCATCTAGTTGATATCCACTGTGTTTTTTCATTATGTTTGAGAACTTCCTAGTTCTTGTATGAGAAGTGATTTTCAATTGATTTTCAGCCCCAACTATACTAGATGTTCTCTGACACCACCAGCACTTTATTACTGCCAGATGGGAATGGAAGTCTAGGCTCTCCACTAAGCCTTTGTGGTGTCTTTGGATAGAATAAAGTGATTATTATCTAACACTTCTCCTTCTTCCTAAACTCCCCCTTTCCTGCTCCTTTGACTAGAGATGGCAGGCTTTTGTCTGGGCTTCAATTTGTCTGCATCTGTTGATGTTTCCAGGTTACCAGCTTCTTTAGCTCCAAGTTCAGAATACATGAAGCAAAAAGAAAACCCAGGGAACTCACCACTATTCTGTCCCTTAGGTTCCCAGGTCTGTAGCCAGCCTGCCGGCTTCTGTTTACCTTTGTAGACTTCTTATGTTTGTTTTATGTGTAATGAATAGGATTTTTAGTTGTGCTTAGTGGAGAAATAGGAAAAGTATGTCTACTCCATCTTCTGGGAAGAAGTCCACTTGTTTTCCATTTTTGTAAAATTTTTGTTTTTATTCTTTCAAGAGCATTTAGCATTCTGTTTAAAATCTTTATGTATTTAACTATTGAATAATCATTGCTAGTTTTATTTCATTACCTGTTTATAGTTTAAGATTATTAACAATGTCATAATGGTTGCAAATATCTTACCAGTTTTTTTTTTTTATTGAATCATAATTGCTTATACATATTTTTGGGACTCAATGTTGACATAGATTGATCAAATCAATATTACTACTATATGTATTGTTACAAATTGTACTTATTCTTTATGCCCCTTGTCCAATCTCTCCCCATCCACCTCCCCCTCCCCCGTCTAATTACCCTAGATTTCTTCTCTCCTTCTGAAGGAGTAATGGTTACTCTGTTGATTTGTTTCCTCTGATGATCTGTCCAATGCTGAAAGGTGTGTTCAGGTCCCCCAATATTATCATAGAGCAGATAATTCTTCTGTCATTCTGGAATGGGCTTTGTAGAGAAAGACATCCTCTTCTTTTCTTTGGTTTTTACTGGTGACTCTCCTTGTGTCAATGCACTCCAGTGGCTGGTGGGCCACCCACACAGAGGTGATGTTTTTGGCATGCTCCTTGGCACAGGTGGTATGCCTGGTTGTGGGGGTAGTCCAGTCCCCAGCCCCATGCACTGGATCCTTGGGCCAGGCCCCAAGGCGCTGGCAGTGTGCCTGGATGTGGGCAAGGCTTACCAGTTTTTTGATGGACTTCAATCTTATTTATCATAATGACATATGAAAGTTTTCATATTTATGTAGTCAAATCCTCTGTGATTTTCCCCTTACATAAGGCTTAAAAAGTCCCTATTCAAGTATCAGATAGATATTTATCCTTTTTTTTTTTTTTAGATTTTAAAAGTGACTTTATTTTGTTTTACTTTTCACTCTTACTCTTTACCACATTAAATTAATTTTGGTCTATGATCTTAGTGGAGAAATTTTTTGAATTTTGATTTTAGGGGAGGAAATCTTGACTGTGTTAATGACTTAAAAATGTTCCTAAATATCCTCAACACAGTACAAAATCTTGCTGCAATAGCTAGTTCCTGTGCCATTTACTTACTGCGTGAATTAATGGCACTGTCCTTCCTAACAAATGCATCCACATTGGCCTCAGTTCATGCTGAGGAAGTTGAGGATGTCTAAGCTGTCAGTAATGTGTTCCAGAACCCCCAGGAAGACAACCAGAACTGAAAACCCTGTGTGGATGATGAAGGATGCCTTGAGCTGGACTGTCAGAGGATATTGGTTGAGGTATCTTGCCAAGGCTTTTATCATTCAACATGCGACTAACTCCAAGCTCAGCAACAGAAATCAGCTCTGCTGAAATATCAATGAGGGATTTACTTGAAGCATTTTGATTTAAATGTAGGCAATATTTGAAAGGCAAACAAGTGTGTGTTATGGCTCCTTCAGTTTCTCTCACAAATGTTAGTCTTTGTAGGGAGCTCTAGGGCTGAACCAAAGTCACTTATTGCCATATATTTGGAGGCCAGTGGACTCTGTGACCATATGCCAGTTACAAATGGGTCAGTGTGGTGGTCCCATCCTGAGACACCAGGAAGGGGCCCTGTGACAGCAGGCACACCACTGAAAACACATCTTTCCGTGCACTGTTCCCCTTGTGCTTACCTAAGGCTTCCTCAGAGCCACAGACTGAATAATTCTCTGCTTAAGGCATAAGGCCAAGAAGTGAGAATTCATAACTCTATTATCAACAATAGTAACTCAGAAATGGAGTCACAAAAAAGAATGCCATTGCTGAAGTGAGGAGAAAAAAAGCTGTGTTACTATTAAATATGACAATTAGAAAGACTTCACAGAAGTATGGAAAATATTTCTGGGATATGCTATGTTAAAAAAGTCAGGTGCAAAATAATGTGCCCACCACATTAGGAAATAAACACAAATTATGGTAGTGCTAGCTTTCAAGTAGTTTTTCTGTCTCTCTCTTTCTGACCTTTATGCAATGTTGCATATTTATGAGATATCCTAAAATCATTTTTACAGTTTTTATTAATTAAAGAAGGGGAATTATATTAAAGAGGGAGTTACCTTGGTGTATTTTGTTGTTGGTTCCCACAAGCTGCAGACCCAGTAAGTTTAGAGTAGGGCTTGCATAGACTAGTTCTACAGCAATATAATTTTGTTTCCCTGAGACCTGCCTCATCATTGCCTGTATTTTTATTGCTACATAACCCTACAGTGGATTGAAAATAAATCAAATGTTATAGCGCTTTATAAATTTCAGCATTATTTCATAAGCAATGGCCAGATAGAGAAGAGTACAAGATACAAAGAGCTTCTGCTGCTTCCCTGTGCTGTTCTCTGAGCTGTGAGAGGAATGTTTAAAACCAATAAAGGCAGAAAGGACCAGCAGAGGAGGTTTAGTTCCTTGGGGTATGCTTTTTACAGAGGCATTCTGCCAGGAAACCCAGGTGACAGGATTTCTTTAGGGCCAACTACAGCCTTCAGCCATGCCAAGAATTAGTTGGGTGGAAAACCCTAGAAGAATTCTGTTCTCCACAGGATGGTTTTGCTGCAGACCAGAGGGTAGATCTGTGGCCATGTGTGTAACTGGAAGGCAAGCAAGCCTCATGCTTCACAATAGAAACAGTTAAGAAATCTTAAGTATTATTTGCAAGCTGAGAACAGAAAGCTATGTAAATAGTTGCATAACAAAAAAGAGGAAGTTCATAAGTAATACATAAAAAATAAAGAAAACAGCAGCCCAAACACACACACACTCTCTCTCTCTCTTTCTCTCTCTCCTCAAGGTGGGGGTGAGTGGGAATGTAAAAGTGTTTGGCAAACAAAAGACAAAAATCTTCTGGAGCCAGAGGAATGTTATACAATGTATACAAAGAGAACAGAAAGGGTTGGGGGTGGGGGAGAGAAAATGTTTGGTACTGGGTCCCAGTCATGCCCTCATATCCCTGGATAGAGAACATTGATCAATTCTCCCTGAAAACAACAATTAAACTCAGAATTTTTAGTAGCTTTGTGAAAAGTCCTTGTATATATGTGGTGGAAAAAATCTTAAATATGATTCTATATATGTATTTTATATTTATCAAGCAAATACCCTATTTATTACCAGTCTTGGTTAAGGATTATAATAAAGTTCTATAAAAACTTGTGAATATTGGTATGCAAACTATCCTGTCACTGAATTGATGCTCAGAGAATATCAGATGACTCTTCAAGAAAAAAGAGAAGACAGAAGATTGGCATCTCATAAAGAAAGACTTCACATGCCCACATCTTATCTTGATGATCCTGACGTCATCATGTGCCTTATTTTCATCATATGTCACGGATAAGATAACGATGTTCTTAGACTTGCCCAAGGCCACATGGCTAGAACAACTGAGCCGGGAATTAGAGCACAGGTTCTCTGTCTCCCTGACCTCAAACTAAGTTTAATGAATTTATACTTATATTTTCCCAGTTGCTTAAACACCATGCAGAAAGACCACTCTGGTGCCATTGCTCCAGTCACCAACCCAGAGGGGGACAGTCCCCTGGTACTGATCAGTGGGTACCAATGACAGAACACAGGAAATTCTCACCTCCGTGTTGTGTCAGCTTTCACTGAGGTCATTTTAACTCTTTAGCTGGTCCTTTCTTCTTATGTTCCCTGATGGGTAATTTACATGGCAAACCAGTGCTTCCTATTAAAAATATGCACGCACAATTTTCCAGTAAGATTACACAGTGTATTTTTAGTTTAGAAAAATGAAAAGAGTAGTGTAAGTTTTCCAGACCAGTATTTCTCTAGGAAACATTTACCTACCTTTTTTTTTTTCTGCTTGCCTTACAATTTTTTCCATATTACAGTAATCCCTAAATGCCAGCAGTATTCTGGTGTGTGTCACGTTCACCCGACACCTTCTTCTTGTTGGGACATTCTATTTGCATGCAATTGCATTATTCCACTGTTGGTGTCTCTATCAGATTCTGCAAATGTTAATGCTGTATCTGTCAGTAACATTCAAATCATAAAAATAAATATTGGAGGTTTGAAGCTTCAAGAGTAATCAAAGAGATACTTCTCTTATAACTATCTTTCAGCTTCAGAAGCATTCATATTTCTATTGCCCTGAAGTGGTTTTACAAAGAGAGAGGTAGAAG
>NW_007727845.1:469150-469951 GCF_000696425.1 Galeopterus variegatus | reverse complement strand
GCTTCAGAAGCATTCATATTTCTATTGCCCTGAAGTGGTTTTACAAAGAGAGAGGTAGAAGCAAGAAAAATATATTGCATTTAAAGAAGTCTTTGTCCCAGTTTCTCCTACTCTTATTTTCCTTTCTTTTTATTTCTTTTAATCAATTTTCCCCCAACAAGGTATTATTTGTAGTACTTTGAAATGCATTATTTGCAGTACATTGTGGAGGCAAAGATGACAAATATGTTTGGTTTCATAAGATTGATTTTTTTCTTACCTAGTGTTACAAGAGTTGAATTTCCAACACAGCATCATTCCTTTTATCATTCTCTTGGCCATTTGTACAAAATAAAAAATAAAAAAAATAAATCTGCGTCTTCAGATTTACAAATGCATTACTGTTGTTCTCCTGAACAGAGTGCCTGAGGCCAGGCCTGGCAGGGCCTAAGGATGGGGACAGCATTCTCAAGCTGAGTCATTCATAACCTGTGGCCCTGCGGGGAACTCCTCAGGTTGTCTTGTGGGCACATGGCTTTGTATGGCTTTGAGAGTCTGGATGTGGGAAGCACACAAGGAAACATAAAGAGAATGGTGACAAGTGGCTCGGATCAGCAGGTAACACATTTTTGAAAGAGAACAATGGTGAAAAGTTTAATGTTCAGTTTACATTGTCCCTGTGGAAAGACGTGTAAGTCACTCTAAAGATGATTTTTAAATTCTGCATGCTTGGCGTGGAGCACATCACAATGATTGTATATTATAACAAATTACAAACACCCTTAAAGAGTTTAGTTTCTCCCTAAGTAAAATGGATTTTTT
>NW_007727845.1:462380-468866 GCF_000696425.1 Galeopterus variegatus | reverse complement strand
TGGCTTTGTATGGCTTTGAGAGTCTGGATGTGGGAAGCACACAAGGAAACATAAAGAGAATGGTGACAAGTGGCTCGGATCAGCAGGTAACACATTTTTGAAAGAGAACAATGGTGAAAAGTTTAATGTTCAGTTTACATTGTCCCTGTGGAAAGACGTGTAAGTCACTCTAAAGATGATTTTTAAATTCTGCATGCTTGGCGTGGAGCACATCACAATGATTGTATATTATAACAAATTACAAACACCCTTAAAGAGTTTAGTTTCTCCCTAAGTAAAATGGATTTTTTTGCAATGTTGTATTGGAATCCTAGAAACCTTGCCTGTCCTGGAACTACTGGTTCTCCTGCCATGTGATAACGATCTTCTCTTGTATTTTGCAGGTGGCAATAAACTCTACCTTTTTCCTAGTTTGTGTTTATTTAAGTAGAATGATATTTATATTTACTCTTTATTCTCTTGACATAGTCTAAAAGTAAATGGGCCAAATGAATTTTTTCCCTTCCCAGCAAAAATCAGCTGGGTCACCCTGGGTTTCAAACACCATTTTGTTTTTTTGTGGTGTGGGCTTTGATTCATACTACTTATCCGTTTCCAAGTAGAGACTTCACTTTGTGAAAGATCGACTGAGAAGCTCTATTTCTGCCACCCTTATCTGGCTTAACTTGATCTCCATGAGATTGTACCTGTTCTCTCTAAACCAACAGTTCTCCAAGTGTGGTCTGAGGACCTTTCTGGGTCCTGGAGAACCCTTCAGGGGGTCTGTGAGGTCAAAATTATTTGCACAACACTACTAAAATGTCATGTGTCTTCTGTATTCTCATGCTCTTGTGAACCTGCTATTGCATTTCCCAGGGGCCGCACGATGTGTGATAACACAACAGCTCAGATGCAGAAACAAAGGTGAGAATCCAGCTGTCTTCCCTTTAGCAGGGCATTCAAGAAATTTGCAAATAGGTAAAACAATACTGCTCTTCTCACTATATTTTATTTGAAAAATAGTTATTTTTCTTAAAAATATGTTTTTCATGTTCATATGTAATGGTTTATTAACACGACTTTTAAAGGAATTCATTAATAAATATTTTTAAATTTCTCAGTTTTATATATTATTAGGGAAAATATTAAGAGAAACACCTACTCGAGCTAGAACTTTTTCTAGTGCTCAATAAGTTTGAATATGTTAAAGCAAAACCAAAAGTTGAAGAACTGCTGCTCTGTTTCCTTCACTCTCATTTAATCTCTTCTTCCTGTATTCTACCCTCTGGGTGGCTGAATCCTATTTAGAAGGTGCACATTAAACCTTTTTCTTTTATTTTGTCCACAAACCCCATCTGGTCCCCTACCTTAGACTCCTTCATGGAGCATAACCACAGAGGTTTCACTAACCCATTTGTGCTCAGGGAAAAGAAAAAACTGGAAGAAAATGGGGAAAAAAAAGGGCTAGTGTGATAGAGCACTCAACATAGTCAGCAAATGTGGGCTCGGGCCCCTCCACCAGGAAAGTAAAGTAATGTCACTTGTCTATAAAATGAGAGAGGATATGAGTTATCGTCCAACTGCACTCCACAGAGCTTTTTGGTTTTGAAGAGTGAGAATGGTTTCAAGGGGTAAATGGGGAGGTTGGGTGGGTAGGCATCCTGCTCCCCTTTTCAACCAAGCAAAGCCACTTCCAGACCATCTTCTCTATCAGAGTTCAGGATAAGACCTCATTTGATAAAACAGAGTTTGCACTAAAAAAAATTTGGAAATCACTAGACTAGATGATTCCTGAGGGCTCTTCCAGCCATAACTTGGTAGAACTTTGGTTCCCCATAAGAAAATGTGTCTACCTCTACTAAGGCAATGTAATTTTGTTTTCTGTTTTATACTTTGTGATTAAGGAAGGATATCGAATTTGAGATGGAAGCTGTGTATAGATCCTACGTAAAAAGATATGGAGAGAATTTTCCTATTCTCTATTTGTGATTTGTGCTTTTCCACATTTGAACACAACTGCCTGACTGGAATCTCACTCCGGGATATCGAATTTGAGATGGAAGCTGTGTATAGATCCTACGTAAAAAGATATGGAGAGAATTTTCCTATGCTCTATTTGTGATTTGTGCTTTTCCACATTTGAACACAACTGCCTGACTGGAATCTCACTCCAACACTTGGCCACACTGTCTTTAATGAGGCCGCTATCGTCTGAAAGCAATTTTGCGTTGATCTGATAAAACCTGATGGAGTAACAAATCTGGAACCTGTCAGAGCAGGTTTCTTTTCTCCACTGGAGTTTATGCAACATTTGCTTTGCTATTGAGATGTGGAAAAAATCAACTGCAAGATATAAAAAACTTTTGAAGTGAAGACATTTTTTTTTAGATGAATGAGAACCATAAAATATTGCAATAAAGTAGTATTTTTAACCTTAAGGGGACTTTTTTTAAATACAGTATTTCAATTTTCTTTTCTTCAACTCAATAAAATATTTAGACAACATACTCTGTTCATTTGACAACTTAAAAACTGAGGCATGGAGATGTGAAATGACTTGTGTGAATGAATTCACTAGCAATAAAAGAAACAGCTACAGGGAAGGATTTTGACTTATCATCTGGGCTTTTTCTTTTACATTCAAGAGAGTGGGTTTCTTTTCAATACTAGGAGTGGCCTAGGAATATATTTTTACAGCACAAAATATATGCTGAAAAAACAATTCTCTTGGACAGAGCACTTCTGTTTCTCTCTCTGACTCACTTTCTATCTTCCACCCTAAAAATCTAGCCTCCACCCTGCTTTTCTTGTCAATAAGCAAGTTTCAAGTAAGCTATCATTACAATTTTCATGAGAGGGAAGCTCTACTTTTTCACTTTAATTTTATAGTTTTAATTATAATTTGAAAAGCTCTAGCATTTTCAAATGCATAATCCCACTGTCATAGGTTCTCCATGGAGTAAGGCAAGACCCAGGACATTATATGTTGATTTTAATTGCAGATAAAACAGTGTTTGAATTTGATTTTTCTGGAATTTGGAAAATTGACGTTTACACTCCTGCTCTCTGAGACCCTTTTAAGATCAGTAGCACTTTCGTTAAAGACAAAAATGACAAGGTTTAAAAAATCTTCAATGAAAAATTGTTTGCAATGATTTTCAGAGACTTTTCTCATTGATCACAGCTATTCCACTTTCAAGATGTGCTTTCCAATACAGTTCTCTGTAAATTTATAACATACTCTAGAGTTTGATTTTTCTCTCATGTAATGAATGCTCAATTTTTCAGTTAGATCAGGGAAAAAAGTAAACTTGAAAGATAAATTGCATTGTGCAATTCAGATTCCACACCATTTGCTGTTCCAGAGAAACTATGAATGGGTTAGTCGTTTCCTGCAATTATTAGTGACCTTAATGTAATCACTTGATGAAAGTCATGCTATCCCAATCAGTTATTTTGGGGGTCTTTTGGGAGTTTTTCTTTTTCTTTCTTTTTCTTTTTCTTTTTTTTAATATTCTTTGGACCATTTCTATAGTGAACTAAATTAGTTAACCGATGTCTGCTATTTCAGCTCTAAGTTACATATAACCCATTTTGTGTGCTTATCTGGGAATGAGCCATTATTGACTTCGTTTGGAATAGGTGTAATGTACTAATCTTAGTCATTAGAAAAATGCCCTACTTAGAGAAATTTTCCATTCACTTTATTTTTCAAATGCACAGACCACTTTGAAAAATCCTTATCTACAAACAACACAGAGGAATTTCTTCACACTCTAAGAATTTATCTTAAGCACCTGGATAATTTGGCAGATCCCTGTGCATCTAATGTATCTGCTTGAAGTGCATTTCACTATAAACTCTTAGACGATGAAATGAAATTCGCCCAGCCATTTATTTGCATGGTTTAAAGATCTGTAACAACACTGAAGGTTTTATTTGGGGAGGAAAAATTATGGCCTCAGTTGTTGATCTGACACAAAACAAAACTACTTCAAATTTTGCAAATGTTTACAGGTGTCTAGATTTGGAATGGATATGTTATTGCTTCCCTGTTACAACTTTATCTTAATTTCTCACTTTTGTTTTCTTTTCACTCTTCCTCCCCTGTCATATTATCCCCCCTTCCTTCAGCCCATCTGCTGCTGTATGTCATGTACGACGTTTCTGTAGGTTCACTGAGAACTTAAGTTCTTCCCACATTGCTCTTCTTCCTCATTGGTCTAAAGAAATGATATCTAGGGAATGAAGATGAAATGTATCTGACTAAAGGTTCCAACATTTTAAAAGATTGCCAGGACTCTACCAGGAGGTCATATTAACTCTTGTGGGGGGAAAAAAAAGCCAGAAATGCAGTTCTTGCTTTAGGGAAGTAGAGTTTTAAACAGGACTTTTGGTTTTCTGTGTTTTTGGTAGTATCCTTATCAGGCAGCCACAATGGATCTGTTCTAGTCTGGTGTTCCCTTCATATAAAACTGAAATGTTATATCTGGGATGTGGCAGGAGTGGCCTTCTCATAGGAAGTCAGAAGAGCTTTTCCTTTTGTCCTAGGATGAATTAATGCTCGTATGTGTCCCAGAAGGCACTGTGAATTCAGTGTTACTGTTCTGATTGGTTTTGATTTACTTTAAACAATAATAATAATGTTTTGGAGTGGAGTCAGCCCAAAGAGGAGAACTGCTAAAGGTCGAGTATTGAAGACTTGTTGCTTTTTTAGTTATTTGCAACCCACCAGCTTATAAGCTTCTATAATTGAGAAGGAAGATCACACTTTACCAGAGGGAGAAGCTAGATTGGTAGTAGCTATCAGCTAGGTTTGATGGTATATTAGTCAGGACTCTCCAAAGAAACATCACAGAATCAGTAAGAAATATAAATATTTCTTTTAAGAGATATGACTTTTAAGAAATTGGCTCACGTGATTACGAGGGCTGCAAGCCCGAAATCCACAGGGCAGGCTGGCAGGCTGGAGACGCAGAGAGAGTTGATGCTGCAGGCTTAAGTCCAAAGGCAGCTGGAGGCAGCTTTCCTTCTGTCTTCGAAGGACCTCTTAAGGCCTTCAACTGATGGGAGGGTAATCTGCTTTACTCAAAGCCTACTGATTTAAATCTTAATCACATCTAAAAATATACTTTCAAAGCAACTTCTAGACTGGTGTTTGACCAAATGACTGGGCCCCATAGCCTAGCCAAGTTGACAAATAAATTAGCCATCACAAATGGATTTCATACTATAGTGGTGACAACTCCTTGTGACACTATGTCCGAGGGCACAGCTCATGTTCTTGCTATAAGTCAAGCACTGTTAGGCATCTAATAAAGGTAGTAGTAATTGTGCCATGTCAATGTGGAAATGATCAGTACTTTAATGATCCCTTCCACATGCACCAGCTACCAAATGCAGGAAAGAAGGCCACACAGAGAGTGGGTACTCATTGTGAATGTTCACCTTCCTGGAGGCACAGAAACATATAGCACAGGTTCTTTCATTAGTTTGCTTTGTGAATCCACTGGGTAACACTGAAAACATTGTGCCATGTCAATGTGGAAATGATCAGTACTTTAATGATCCCTTCCACATGCACCAGCTACCAAATGCAGGAAAGAAGGCCACACAGAAAGTGGGTACTCATTGTGAATGTTCACCTTCCTGGAGGCACAGAACCATATAGCACAGGTTCTTTCATTAGTTTGCTTTGTGAATCCACTGGGTAACACTGAAAACATGATTTCTGACCCATCATTGTTTTAAAGCAGTGGATTCACATTTTGGAAGTGAGGGGCTTCTGAACTCTTTTTTCAGATGAAATGTTTGGAAGCGTAACAATGAGATGGAGTGACAACAGTGCGCTGGCACCCGTGGATTCTTCATGACCCGCCCTCGCCCCACCCCGCCCTTTTAAAGCATCCTACTGTAAATATAAAACAGGCTTCTTAGAAGATGGAAAGACATCCCATGCTCTTGGATTGGAAGAATTAATATAGTGAAAATGACTATACTACCCAAAGTAATATACAAATTCACTGCAATCCCCATCAAAATTCCAATGACATTTCTCTCAGAAATGGAAAGAACTATACAGACATTTATTTGGAATAACAAAAGACCATGAATAGCCAAAGCAATGCTGAGCAAAAAAAATAAAGCTGGAGGTATTACTCTACCTGACTTTAAACTATACTACAAAGCTATAATAACCAAAACAGCATGGTACTGGTATAAAAACAGAGACTCTGATCAATGGAATAGAATAGAGCACCCTGAAATCAACCCACGCACTTACTGCCATTTGATCTTTGACAAAGGCACCAAGCCTATTCATTGGGGTTGGGACTGCCTCTTCAGCAAAGGGTGCTGGGATAGAAAACTGGATATCCATTTGCAGGAGATTGAAACTAGACCCATATCTCTAACCATATATTAAATTAACTCAAAATGGATCAAGGATTTAAATATACACCCCAAAACAATAAAACTTTGCGGGGGCGCCTCCCACTCATAAGACTA
>NW_007727845.1:454252-461613 GCF_000696425.1 Galeopterus variegatus | reverse complement strand
TTTTTTTGAAGTTCTTACAACAAGAAAATGGAGGGGACACGCTTGGGTGGGAGGGGGGAGAGGGAGGAGGGAGGGAGGTTTCGGTGATGGGACATAATAATCAACTACATTGTATATTGACAAAATAAAAATTAAAAAAAAAGAAACAGGCTTTATTTTTTGTAGTTTGCATACTGGCAATGTCAAATCTTTAGAACAAACTCATGACACAAAGCTAAAAATTTCTCTGATAACTTGAAATTTTTATGGCAAAGCCCCTGCTCTATAGACCAGCACTTCATTGTTGTAACCACTGTGTGCAGCCTCGTTAGTCCTAATTTATTATTCTATCCTTCACCAAGCCCAATTATGTACCTTCTTGGGCCATAACATATTGAAGTGGTGAACAAGCCTCTTACTTAAAAAGTAGGGCTATAAACTAAACAGCCTCTGAGGTCTTCTCACTCTGGCTTAGAGGAAGGGAGAGTCCCAGGGAAACCTGATGAGAAGAGAAATGGTGGATGGGACAAAGGTGGAAAGTCACAAGACAGAATTACTGCATGGAGATGGATGTTTGTGTAGATAATGACAAGTCAAAACTAATTTAATTTATATTCAGTAGCTTCTCTTTAACAGAATGAAGGAACATTTTAGGAAACTTCCAAGTAGATTAGTTAATATTTTTAAAAGAAGGTTTTGGTGTACAATATGGGTAAAAGTCAATTTAAGAAACTTCATTTACATAAAACTCAGAGAAAGCTGATTACATAATGTATTTATTTACATGACTATTTCATGACTATCTGTGAAAGGGCTTTATTCTCCTAGTCAAGCTCAATTTCAGAATTTGAAACACTGCGTGCTTGCCTTTGAGGAGGACCTGTCACTGTAGTTACAGAAAAACAATAAATATATAAAGGAGGTCATCTGTAATTAAAATAAGGAAAACAGTGCCAGGCACTGATCTAAGCATTTCACAATAAGAAATTATTTAACTCTCCCACAGCCCTCTGTGCTAAGGAAACAGAAGCACAGAAGTTTAGTAATTTGACATTATACTGCTAATACGTGGAGAGACAGAATTAACATGCAGGCAATCTGGCAGCAAACCCCATGCTCAGGTACTCAACAGCACAGACTCAGCTGCATCCAGAGATTACTCAGAAAAGCCCTGTGGATGAAGTGGGCTGGGAAAGACTTACTCGCTGGAGTGAGGTCTGGAGTGAGGTGTGCATGGAGAGATACAGCAAGGACCTGAGACAGCAAAGGAAGACACAGTCAGCTGATGGAGGATCTCAAGCCAACAGTTTAAGTCTGGCATTAGGAGTGAGGTCTGGAGTGAGGTGTGCATGGAGAGATACAGCAAGGACCTGAGATAGCAAAGGAAGACACAGTCAGCTGATGGAGGATCTCAAGCCAACAGTTTAAGTCTGGCATTAAATCCAAGAGGACTAATGGAACCCACTGGTGGTTCATGAGTGTGGGAAGTTTATAATGGAAATGACACTGGAGAAATAAATGATCTTGACAACTTGGTGCCATAGAGTGACGAGAAATCAATTCAAGGAAAGATTTGGACTGTGCCAATGACTTCCCTGAATGCTGTTTGTTCTGAGAACACGGATGGAGGTTTTCATAAAATTTCTTCTGGTCCACTGCCCACTAAATGCCATTTCCTACAGTATGAGCCGAGGGGCCCCAGGGCATCTCAGGGAACTCACAGGGGCACAGCAGGATATTTAAAATTTCCAAGGGAAACAAGGCAATACTTAATATTTGTCAGACAGGCAATTTATTAGCTTGAAGACATTCACAGCTTCAGCATTAGATTATACATTTCTCTTAATGATGTTTTATCTTTGAGAAGCTGAGTTTCTGAGTTAGCTGTGATAAAAAGCAAGTAACATGCAGAATTCACTATGAAAGAAGAAATAAAGGTGGCAGTGTTCAAACCACTTTCAAGGTGTGACAAGCTGTGCAGTGCCCCAGAGGTGCATACATCCAGCAGTAAATACAGGAATTGTGGTTATTTAAGGATGAAATGAAATATATATATTTTTTCCAGTGTATGTGCATATGTGTGTTTGTGTGTGTGTCTGTGCATGGGTAAAAAAATTACTGAGACACAAAGGGTACTGTCTTAGTCTGTTTGGGCTGCTATAACAAAATACTATACATTGGGTGACTTATAAAGAAAAGAAATTTATTTCTCACAGTTTTGAAATCAGAGAAGTCCAAGATCAAGGTTTGAACAGATTCAGTGTCATGGATGACACCTTCTCACTGTGTGCTCATGCGGTGGAAGGAGGAAGAAGCTCCTTTGGGCCTATTTTGTAAGGGAACTAATCCCATTTATGTGGCTCTGTCCTCATGACCTTATCACCTCCCACCCTCTAATACTGTACCATCACCTCGGGGGTTACAATATCAACATATAAATTTTGAGGGAATGCAGACAATTCAGACCATGGCAGCCACCATGAACTGAGAAAGTTTGCAAACCTCTATCTTAGAGATTAAGGCTGCATTTGATACCTGCTACCAATTGAAGAATGGGTTTCAGAGTGTTCAAAGGTTTTTCACAGGTATATGTGTATAAAAGAGAAAAAGTTCATGCATGAAGGAGACAGAAATTGAGAGAAAGAAAAAAGTCTTCCTTGCATCTTGACTGTATAATGTATATTTTTTAAAAAGAAATTTCAAGTTTTTTTTTTTTTTCAAAAAAAACAACCATAGTAATGTTTAGTCTCACCTCCAAATCTCCACCCCATTCCTTACCCAGTTTGCCCCACCTTGGTAAAAGCGTTAACACCATCAAATCAGAAACCTCAGCATCAACCTTTATTCTTTCTCTCTGTTATTCTTCACAGTGAAGCTATCACTGATTCTCGTGTCCACCTCCAGCATGTATCTCCAACCCATCTGTTTCTCTCTGGCCCCACAGCTACCCCTGTGCCCAAACCATCGTCTTTTCACCCTCAGGACTTGATGGCTGCAACAGCCTGTGACAGCTCTTTCACCATCCCTCCTCTTTTGGTTTTTGGTAAAACAGTCTCCATAATCTTCTAAAAATATAAACATAATCAGGTCATTCCCTTACTTAAAATCTTTAGTAACTTCTCATTTTACTTTATGTTTTTAAAAAAAATCTAAGCAACTTACCATGACTTAGATAAACACTACATGATTTGTTCTTCTCTACCTCTCCGACCTCATCTGCATGTCATGCCTTTGGACTCCATGTTCCAGCCCACTGGCTTCTTTCTCTTCACCAACTCCAGGCTCCCATACCTCTGTCTGGACCACTCCCAACCATCACCAGCAATGTGTCTGACTGTTTTCATCCTTCAGGTAACAACTGAACCATGACTTCCTCAACAAAACTTTCTTTGAGCACATTACCTTACCCCCTCCACACAATCTTAAGCAGAAATAGTCTCATGGTCTGAACTAGTCACAGTTTTTATTTACAGTTGACCATTAGGTTCTTTACTACCTGACTGACATCACTACACTAGAAAGCTCTACTAGGGTAGGTGGTGGGTCTTTGTGTTCATCAGTGTATACTCAGTACCTAGCAGTGTCTCTGGTATTCAGTAGATGGTCGATAATAATCATGAAATAAATGAATGAATGAATGAATAAGAGGTGCGCCCACTCTATCAGATGTGTGGGTTGGGATGTGGGTTCATCAGTGTATACTCAGTACCTAGCAGTGTCTCTGGTATTCAGTAGATGGTCGATAATAATCATGAAATAAATGAATGAATGAATGAATGAATGAATAAGAGGTGCGCCCACTCTATCAGATGTGTGGGTTGGGATGTGGGGGTGATCCGCTCGATCTCCACTATTTGGGTGGCCATTCCATTTAGTCTGATCTCCTTGTCCTTGGCCCCAGAGTCATTGTAGAATGGAATTTTAAAGTCACTCAATAAGGCTATGAGCTGAAGGTAAATTTAAGGACATAGACAAGGAAGCAGAGTCCCTTTTTTCTCTAAATAACTCTCCAAATCCTCTAACTTTGTGAGTACAAATAAATTAAGATTTCAGATTGTTTTCTTTGGATTACTCTTTTTTCCCCCTGTCCTAGGAAACATGGTTATTTTAATACTTCTTAAACAATTTGCATATTTACCATTTATAAGATATTTCCTGAGCAACTATTTCTTTCATGCTAAAAATTGTATCTTGGCTTTTCTATGTATAGGAATCACAGCAGTGATGTTCATACAAATGACACAGGAGCAAGATTTCTTGGGATATCTGCTACCTACAGCACGAAGAGTGTTGCAAAGCAATATTTCAGTTTTCAGAAAATAAATCTTATCTGCAGCCTTCTACTTTATTAAAAATGTCATTATGGTTCCAAAATTCTGGGGAAAAAAGCTTTATTTGGTGCTTGAAAATGATGAGAAATTTGTGCACAAATGCACTGTAACAGTCAGAAAAGGATTTTAAAAGAACATGCATTTGCACTGCATGTTTGCAAGGTGTTTATTCATTTTAATTTTTCTTAATTTTAATGACATATATGTATGTATAATTATTAATTTAACATTTTGCAAGTATGTAAATATTTATTTCCTAAATACTAGGGGTCAGGCTTTATAGTAAACACCAAAGAGGAAACAAAACCACCTAAGATATGGTTTCCTCCCACTGGGAGTTTACAGTCCAGCTGGGAAGATGAGACAGGTATATGCACAACTATACTGTGATGTCATTTGAAATAAGGTTTATACTCACAGAACCCATAATAAATGCTATAGAAATTCATTGCAGGGAAAGGAGGGATTGCTCTTAATTATTTATATTAATGAAAGTCCCATGGAAAATATAGAATAGTCCTCAAAGAGCAGATTTCTTTATAAACAGAATTTTAAAAAGTATTCTGTAAGGAAGGAATGAACCAAGAAATGGAACTATTCTGGGAAAGTACTACTAACAGATGAGAAGCAGCAAACTTTAGAGGTCTCTGTTAGTGGCCTAAGCTGGAGGATGGCCCAAATAATGGGCAGTGATTTGCAACTGACATCCACCTCAAGAATCAAGGGTACACTTGGTATAAATGATGCCCTGGGAGGCAGGACCTCTCATCTTTCCCACCACTGCTCAGCACAACACTAGGCTTTTCCCTGGTACTCTTTCTTTTACTCAAAAAAAAGGGCGGGGGTCAGGGAGAAGTGAGCAGATAGATGCATCATTAATAACTTCCTCAACATAAAAGATTCAGTAGGGAAGACTCTGGCTCTTCCCTCTGACTCTTGCTTATAGACTGTTGTCCTAGTCCAGGTTGCTCTGTGGTGACTAAAGCCCCAAGAAGAGAATTTCCCTGAGCAGATAACTAGAGTTTCACTGACACAGTATCTACCAAGTGTTTACCTTAATAATATTTACCCAGAAGAATCTTGGATCAGTATCTCTCAGTAGGAGCTTCCACTTATCCTTTTAGAAGATTGTTCCGATTAGGGAAAATTGTTTCAGAGAAAGGGATAAATTCAGGTGAAGCTGGCAACAGAACCGAAGACTGCTGACTGCAACTTTTATTTTAAGTGTGACATAATTTTGTCTTCTATTCTACTTAAAATATTTTAGATGTAGTGGAAAGCTGGAGGCTTAGTATTTTATAAGGACTGTTAAAAATTCAAAATAGACTCTTCACAAAATAAAGAACGGTAAATAGCATTGTGTTTATACCCTTTGGTGTTCAGTTGGAGGATTCAATTTAATCTAAAAAATGCAATTAAAATGTAAGTGCTTTGTGCCCAGTTTAAATCAATAGGCAATAGATGTTACTATGCATAAGGTACTGCAAAAATAGCTGTGGAGGATTTGAAAAGTTTAATGCATGGTCTCTGCCATCACTGGGAAGAGGAAATATAATTACAGGAAATACAAAATATATAAGGTGATATGTAAGCACCAACTTAAGAGATTCAGCAATTTAAACTTGAAGACTGACTGCCTCATTTTAATTGCAAATTACATAATTGCATTTTCATGTTTTACAATAAATGAAATGAATTTCTCTCCAAATTGTTCATCTCCTGGAGAAGCTACGTGGCCTGGGTAAGCCAGAGCCTGGCACCTCTGGTGACAGCGTTGCTGCTCTGGGGCTACACAACCCATTTGTACCTTCTGGGTTGGGTAGACTGGAAAAGGTCTGACTCCAGAAAAACAATGGAATATGCAGTTACTACAGATGATTAAAATTTGAGAAAAGGTCTGATTCCAGAAAAGCAATGATATATGAAGTTATTACAGATGACTAAATTTTTAGATAAAGAGAAGATTTCCTCTTTTCCAGGACTGTGAAAACTAGTTATAATGTTTCCCCAATAAATAAATGAGAGAATTAATCTGTAGGTAATTACACAATGGTGTTTAAAATTACCCTTTGATATTTTAAGTATTTGGATGTGGGGAATTGCTATGGCTGAAATGTGTGGTTCAAAGACAAGAATTTTAGGGTAATTTTGTAGAGGGGGAAGGTGAGGCTAAAGTATGACTTTTATTACCTAATATACAATCATTATTGGCTTTGGGTATTTTCTCTGATAAGCAAGAGAGCTACACCATGAAAGCTAGTCCTGTGCTCAAATTATTACAATGGGTGAGATTTTTCTAGGTGAACTTTACAGCTATTGCTTTAAATATTTGGAGGCTGATTTATGCAGTAAGGTGCGAGCTTAAGACCAAGGTCAGCTCACTTATGGGATTCAGAAATGTTCAGGAATGTCTGGCAAATTGGTAAAATAGGTGGCATCTATTCATTCACGTCTTTGATCTGCACAAGGGAAGGTTTTGTGTAGAAAAAGAGGAAAAAGGAGAACTGGAATGGGCATCATAATGTCTGACTTAGATTTGGGTCCCATGGTGGACCCATTTGGATATCTGCTCAGCCCACCAGTCATTTCCTTGTCTTTGAAATTTACTTCCATTCCTGGGAGACTAAGGTTGTGCAGCACACTTGTATTACATGTTTTTGGACCTGGAGTGGACATCCTACTCAAGATGGGTCATTCCGATTTTCTTTTCTGAGAATCCGAAATCGAAGAAATTCCAGAACAGTCAAGAAGTCTCTCTATGGGACCAAATCATAGACACTGTTGAGTTGTAGTCACAACAGTACAGTCTGTCATGGAAAAGGAAAGCAGAAAAAGCTGGTCAGCAGAGGGAGAAAGAAGAGTGAAATGATACACCAGAAACCTGAGGTCACAAGTTGTATACCTATGGTTGCCAGTAACAAAAAGTAACCTAGGGAGGAAAAGGCAGCTTCGTACTTAACGTGGAACCACCTTTGTTGCAGACACCTCTAACAGATGTAGACATATCTAACAGAGAGAGAGAGCACAGCAAATAGTGGCAGTCATCAAATG
>NW_007727845.1:452261-453370 GCF_000696425.1 Galeopterus variegatus | reverse complement strand
ATATAACTGTGTAAGATTTGCATCCAAGAGATGAAGACAATAGGGAGCCACTCAACTTTGAGTAATTAGTATTATAGTGATCCCTTTAGTACCCAAACGAACTTTGCGACCATGTAAGAGCAAGAGGCTATATTTCCAGAGCAACTGCTTTGTAAATAGTAACTGAAGAATAAAGTTTTTCATGCAGATGCACTTGTTTTCTGGAATAAGTATCACTCAATAGCTGGGTAGCTTTGGCCAAATTAGATACCTGCTCAGGACCTCATTTACTCATTTGGAAAATGAGGCATCTGGACAAGATGATTCACGTAGTGTTCCCGGGTCCAAAACCTGTATTTCTGTGAAGCTATGAATATCTTACATTTGTTCTTGTCTTTCTTCAAAAACATACACAAAAAAATATTTTGTGGTAGCTAGTACGTTTATTTTGTCTTTTCCCTAGGCTTAGAATTTATTATCTGTATTATTTTATTATAAATCAACATTTGTCATAATCTTTCTTATGAGCTAAAGTATAAATCGGCAACTTTCGGAAGGCAGAATTTTCAAAGAGTAAATTTTTTACTATGGATTTTTTTTTAAAAAGTAGCGTGCCGAGGTAAATCTTTNTAGAATTTATTATCTGTATTATTTTATTATAAATCAACATTTGTCATAATCTTTCTTATGAGCTAAAGTATAAATCGGCAACTTTCGGAAGGCAGAATTTTCAAAGAGTAAATTTTTTACTATGGATTTTTTTTTAAAAAGTAGCGTGCCGAGGTAAATCTTTCCCCTATGAGGTATGGGACCCAAAAGCTATTATAAACATGCCTCTGGTACATGTCAGTGGCTCAGCACTGGAAAAAAGTAATTTAGCTGTTGTTGAAAATCTGATTTGTGTTTGCTGAAGTATTCCAGGAACCCCTTGCATGAAAACCTTCCTGAAGCTCTCATTTTTCAGGCCTCTACTGGAACAGTGGAAGTGCTCCAGTAAAGGCCTGAAAAATGAGAGACTGGTGATAGTAGTGGAAGAAAGAGGATAATAAATACACCTAAATCTTTGATAGGCGATGGGACATTATGCCCTTCATAAATCCAAGCTTGGCAGAGGAGTCAAAAGAAAAAAA
>NW_007727845.1:438482-451315 GCF_000696425.1 Galeopterus variegatus | reverse complement strand
AAAAAAATGTGGAGACAAAAGGGTGCACTATAAAAGATTTCCACTGGGGAGACAAAATAAATCAGGAATGATGTAAAAAACTACCCTACATGGATTTAGTAGGCTGGTTTAGGACTAGCCTTAGGAAAACCTTGAAGGAGGCAAAGTATGTTTGGGACAATCTCTCCTGTGCTCTGAAAATTAGGGGACTTCTTTTCCAAGATATAATTTTTTGTGTGTGTTTAAGTGCCATCCTGAATGCATTAATGTGCTCACAAGTGAATTGCAAAATCACCACCTTTACTGTAGGATCAGAGTTCTTCAATATTTTTTAATTAGTCTCTTTGCTGGAGCCACAGTGTTCATGTATTCTATAAATTACATAAATGTAATTGCAGTTTTAAAACTGGGTGCATTAAGCAAGTGAGTGATGGAATGGAGGGAGACAGAGAAGGAAAGAGAAGGGGAAAGAAGGAAAATTTAGAATGCCAAAAAGTATCACGAATTCTGCTGAAAATGTTCATAAATGTGACTTAATTTTCTACCATTAAAAAGATTATGTTGATTGCTGAGAATCTGCATGATTATGGAATAAACCCCCTCTTCTGGAAGAAGATTGGAGGTTTTAAAACAATATATTGAGTGTCGGGGAGACATGGACATAGGTGTCTGTAAGGTGTGGGTTTGAGTCTGAGATGCTTCACTTGCTAGTTCTTCTAAGCATCAATTACCTTCTCTCCAAAGTGATCCCATCTCAAAGGGTTGCAATGATGACTAATGATAATGTTTAAGTTTTCATACACAGGAGTCCCTCGGTAACCACAGGGGATTAGTTCCAGGACCCCCAGCATAACCAAAATCCTCAGATACTCAAGTCCTGCACTCAGCCATGTGGAACCCAAGTATGTGAAAAGTCGGCCCTCCTCATAAGTGGGTTCCACATCCTGTGAATACTGTATTTTCAATGCAGTGGGTTGAAAAAGATCCACATATGAGTGGATCCGTGCAGTTCAAACCCGTGTTGTTCAAGAGTCAACTATCCTGCTGGTCCCAGAGTCAGCATTCTTTGCCCATTATCTCATTTAATCCTTCCAATTAGCATCTGAGGTAGATATCGTTATGCCCATTTTACAGATGAGGCACTTCAGGGCAAAAAGGTTACGTACCTTGCCAACAGTCACAACTGGCCGCAAACCGAAGCTTTAGGATTCCAAGCCTAGAGCACTTTGACTCACTTGGGATTTTGTCCAGAGAATTCAGAGGAAAAGCCGACGAGTGAAAATGGCAAGCCACTGCCATTTTTTTCTAAATGGCAAGCCACCCGTTCTAAGGCCCATGTGTCCTCATGGAGCTGAAAGTACCATATCAAGACTGCTCCTATTGGTAGTGACCCCTGAGTGAGAACTGCCTCTTCTCCCAGCTCCATTCACATTGACCTGTGAGCTAGTCCCTGAGTGATTGCTGTCTATCAGGGCAAGCCTGAGGTGGGACTTCATGTCAGGACACCATCCTGTGATAATGATTAGAAGGGCCCCCACCCCAACTCATTTAGGGATACTGCAATGATTCAAAATAAATTCGAAGTTCTTGAAAACTCCCAAGGCTTGCATCTCATAATACATCCTCATTCTCCACACACGGGGTTATTCGTCAATCACACAGTCACCAGGAGGAGTGGTTAACTGACACCATGTTGTTTGCTGCTCTCGTCAGCTTGCAGCTCATAGGCGTGGGGAGCAGGTCTTTGGGCTGGGCTGCACTCCTGCCTATAACTGTGTTTGCCAGCACTGGGTTTTCAGGGTAGTTTTTTCCTCCTCAATCAGTTAGTGTTTGTTGAGTTTTTCCTATAAATGTACCATTAAGGTAACAGAAAAATATAAAAAGCCATGATCTTGATCCCAAGGACTTTGTACAGTTCCCAAAGGAAGGTCATGGAGGGTTGGGGGGAGAGTTGATTGTTTTCAATCATCTCTGGCTGCTCGTTGCTCTCTTTCAACTAGCTCTTAATCTGTAGTACTGATTCAAGCAAATCACAGTCAGGAAATGGTAACTATTTTTGTTTGTATTAGGTATTACATCAACATACTATTAGGCTGAGGGAAATCTAAGGGAACAATAAATAATGATTATGAGTTCTTCTGATGTTCCAAACATCCTAACAAACGGAATAAACAAAATTTTAAGTGGCCCATTACTGAAGCATAACTTAAGACCTAAGGCCTTGATTCTAGTCTTGGATCCACCAGTAAGTAGCTGTGTACTCTTAGACAAGTCACTTAATCTCTTTTGATCTTAGTATTCTTTTCTGTAAAATGAAGAAACTCTAATGTGTGAGGCATTATATGCCTATTAGGTTTCTTTAAGCTATAACTGAGAGCTTCTGGGACCACTCTTGCAGAAATATTTTTAGTTTTAATTATCATAAATGGCAGGTATGCAGATGTGGCTGCTGGTGCAACCTCTGGTCTTTATGGAAATTTCAGGTCCCTGCAAGTGAAAGGGGCAAATTTGGGCTCTGCAGCAAGGATGGCCTGGAAGATGGGTCACTCTGACCAAGGGCCTTCTGGGCCCACCAGCAGCCTATGAGATATCCCTTAAAGTGATGGGCACCAGATGACACAAGAGTTCAGATACATCTAACAATAATCACAGCTTAATAAAAAGAAATTCAAAAGTAGAGAGTTTTACTCCCTGCTCTGACACTAATTTGAAATATCACTTTAGATGAGCTACTTACACTGTCAATTTCACATTTTCCTCGTTGGCCAAAAGGGAAGAATCATATTGATTTCAATCATTTCATCAGATTGTTGTGAGGATCACCTCCACTCTTGTGCATCACCGAGATATAAAAGTACCTTCAACATCAGTAGAGTTAGGGATGGCAGATCTCATTTGTTCAAAATAGATAGTCACTCACTGGCCTACCGGCATGATTAATCTTAAGGGGCAACTCTTAGCTAGTCACTTGCTTACTCAAAAACCTTCTATAGCTCTCACTGCTTGAGGGACGTAATCTGAAAGACTGAGGCCTTTGCAAGCTGGATTACTGACAAGGTCAAGAGAGCGGTTAGACTCAACATCTGCCAGCCCAGCAGTCCTCAGCAGTACATACAAGTCCTTTGTACTCCATTTTCTCCACTCATATTTCTTTCTTTCTTTTTTTTTTTTTAAAGATGACCAGTAAGAGGATCTTAACCCTTGACTTGGTGTTGTCAGCACCACACTCAGCCAGTGAGCGAACCGGCCATCCCTATGTGGGATCCGAACCCGGGGCCTTGGTGTTATCAGCACCGCACTCTCCTGAGTGAGCCACGGACTGGCCCTCCACTCATATTTCTTCAGACATTTCCATGAGAGTGTGTCCAATGATCTAACAGATCAGCTTGGGCTTCTGATCTCTTTCTATTGCGGTTCCACATCTGTCCTTTACTGGAGAGCTGCCCCACCTGTCGCTGGTGCAGGCTCTGCCTCCAACTCTCAATAGATGCTTTCTTGAACCTCCATTTCTGTTGTTTCTGCCTCTGCTGCTCAGCCCATATGACTGCTAGACTACCTGATTCTACTTCCTGTGGGGACTGCAGTCACAATACTGAGGTCCTGGATTGCCATGTAAGGTCCTCAATAGTTTGACCCTAATCTACTCCAGCTACGGTGCCTACCTCTCTCCATGGAAACTTTTTGCTCAGGCCAAAATTTGTTTCTTAAATCATCCTCCCTGCTTAGGATAACCTCTGACCTTTCTCCCCTTTCACACCTATCTAAATCTTTGCCATCTTGCAAGGTTTAATCAAAACCTCACCTGCTCCAAGAAGCCTTCCCTTACTACCTGATTGAAATCCAGCAGCCCGTTTTCTCTCAACAGCAATAACTTTTATTCTTTGCACTCTGACCTTTTATTCTTTGCACTTCTGACCCTAAAATGCACTAGAGCTGAGTTTTAAAGGCAGGACTTCAGTCTTGCTATCTACTTGGTAAATCCTACCGTTTAGATGAGTTTTTATTTGACTCATTTCTCTAAAGGTCTAACTTAAATACGTGCTATTTGGTGAAAATGTTGGGGGAGAACAAAAATACAGTGGAATTTTGTTTCAACTGTTAATTGTTTTATAATGAGATCTAGAGGTGATGAAATGATGACTTACATAGAATTGGAATCCACTTCCATGTTTCTTTATTTTACACTTGAAAAATAATTGATTATACATATTTATGAGGTACAGAGTTGAATATCAGTATTTGTGTACAACTTGTGATGATCAAATCAGTATTATTAGCATGTTCAACATTACAAATTATAATTTGTCTTTTTGTCCATTGCCCAATTTCCCCCAACCCCTCCTCCTCCCCTTTCCCACCTCTAGTGACCATAGATCTCATTCTGTTCTCTCTCTCTCTCTTTCTTTCTTTCTTTCTTTCTTTCTTTCTTTCTTTCTTTCTTTCTTTCTCCTCCTCCCCTTTCCCACCTCTAGTGACCATAGATCTCATTTTGTTCTCTCTCTCTCTCTTTCTTTCTTTCTTTCTTTCTTACTATCTTTCCTTCCTTCCTTCTTTCTTTGCTTCCACTTATGAGTGAGGACACACAGTATTTCTCTTTCTGTGCCTGGCTTATTTCACATAAAATAATTTTCTCCAAGCTCATCCATGTTGCTGTAAATGGCAGAATTCCATTCTTTTTTTATGGCAGAGTAGTATTACATGGTGTATATATATCACATTGTCCTTATCCAATCATCCATTGATGGACATTTAGGTTGGTTCCATCTCTTGGCTATTTTAAGCAGAGCTGCAATGAACATGGGAGTGCAGGTGTCCCTTCGACATGATGACTTCCATTCATTTAGGTACATACCTAACAGTGGGATTGCTGGATAGTATGGTAGTTCTATCTGTAGTTGTTTGAGGAAACTCTCTGCTGTTTTCCATAATGGCTATGCTAATTGACTCACTTCAACAACACCCTTTTCCCAACTATTTCAAAAGATTCTTGACAACCCTAAGCCAAGAGAGTAGGAAATGAGGCACAGATAATACCAGCAGCAAGTGATGGTTGTGCTTCTGCCTCCTCTTTACACACCTAGGGGATGAGGAAAGGTAACGGATTACTCAGCTTCTTCTTTCGAGGGATAATCCCAGGGATGTATGAAATTATTTGATACATTCTTCCCTTTAATCTAGGAGACGCTGTGAGCACTTTGACCAACAGGATACAGCAGAAGAAACACTGTGACACTTTCTAGGCCAATGTTTTAAGAGACTCCAGCTTCCATTTTCAGTCTTTTGCAACTTTCACCGCTGGAATTGGGCCTGTGAAGAAGTCAA
Source organism: Galeopterus variegatus (assembly GCF_000696425.1). NCBI lineage: Eukaryota > Metazoa > Chordata > Mammalia > Dermoptera > Cynocephalidae > Galeopterus > Galeopterus variegatus. The sequence goes on along the minus strand of NW_007727845.1, from coordinate 446,014 downwards.
AGCAGCCCCATGGAGAGACTGCTATAGACAGGAACCAAGTGCCCTAGTGAGCACCCCAGTGCAGTTCCCAGTGGACAGCCAGCACAAAGTTGCCACCGTGTGGAGGAGCTGCAGCCAAGTGGAACTTCCAAAGCTCGTCAAGCCACTCCTGCTGATGCTGTGAGGAACAAGGATGAGCTGTTCCCACAGAACCTTGCCCAAATTACGTATTTTTTAGCAAAATGAATAATTGTTGTTTTAAGCCACTAAAGGTTGGATGGTTTGTAAGATAGCTAGGCAACCAAAGCATAGCTAGAATTTGCTCCTGTCTTTCTGGTTGAAATCCCAGTTAGTTGAATTGACCTGACAAATGTCATGTTTTTACATTGAACAAAAAAAATCTATCAAAAATGTGAACATTCTCACATCTGAAGTTTTTGTCAAAAGAAAAATATAAACAACACCAAAAGCTTCAGCTCAGCTTCTCAGTAAAATGATTATGTAATAGCACTGCTTTAACTTCACCTATGTATTCTACAAACCGGGAGGAGAGCATGAACGCTATTGAATGATGTCCAGTCTAGACTTCCGTGTCCTGTCATGACAGGGCATAGTACAAGCAGCCATTAGAAATGAGGTCTGAGAGCTCAACTCTTCAGGTGGAGAGGATATTTGGATACTAACAATGTTTTTACCCCCTCAGGTCTTGGTAGGGCATGTAAGGATTTGGTGGAACTGCACATTCGCCAAATACTTAGTGAGCATTGATTTCATGTTAAACGCCATGCCGAACTTTGGGAGTTCAGTGATGACAGAGAAGAGACTGTCCATCGTGTGGAGCTTAGGGGAGATAGATTGTAAAAAAATAACTACATACCAAATTACAACCATTTTGCTAAGTGCCATGAAGAAAAAGTACTCAGTGTATCAATAGAGTCATCAGTGTATTAATAGTGTATTAATAGAGTCTACTCTGAATTTGTCAGTAAAAGAAGTCCTCTTTGGAAAGTGGCATGGACTGAGATGTAAAGGGTAAGTATTAGCCAGATGGAAATGGGATGGGGTTGTGAGAAAGCAGCCCCTGTGAGGTGCTGGGGTGGAAGGGAGCATGGGGCCTAGAGTAACAGAGAGGAGCTGTCTGGCCAGAGCAGAGCCACCAAAGCAGAGAGTGGTGGGACTGCACAGGGTGTCAGCGGCTGGATCACACAAGTCTTTTAGGCCATGCTAATAATTTTGAATTTTAATTCTAAAAGTGAGGTAACACCCGTGACAACTTTTAAGAAGTGAAATGATCATATTGATGTTTTTAAAAGATACATCCCAAGAAGAAAAGTTTTGGGGTGGTGTAAAAAAGGGAACTTGATACATCCTTTAACAAAGGAGGGTTTAATAGTAGAGGAAGTTGGGGTGATATTGATACCTGAAGTCACCTGTCAAACATGTCTGCCCAGAACTGTTCTGCACCATAGTAGCTTCCTCCCAGGTTCTTTCCTGCTGTGAAGTTCTAAGTGACTCTGCATCCAAGGTAACCAAGACTCCTCCAGAGGCAGCAGACTGCTGCAGCTTTCCCAGGATTCTCTGGCTGTCGTGGTGGGGAGAAGACGTGGCAATGGGCAGGTAGAAAGAACAGATTGTGACTTGGCTGCCTTCTCCACATGAAGCTGGGCATGTGGCAGATACCCTCTTGCCCACCAGTAAAGAAACAGAGCTGATTATTCTGTAGGTGGCATTTTCTTTTTCAGTATCAAACTAATCAATGTCCTGCTGTGGTGGCAAGAGATGCCAAACTGCTGAAACAGTTGCCTTTCAGATGAGATAAAACTGAGCACCTTCATTTAGGTCCATAAATAACTGAGGGTTATTTTTCCTAAGGACTGAATTGTTGGTCCTAATGTTCCCACTAAATGCCAGTTTACTGATTGCACCATGTCTGAGAAAATTACAGTTGTAATTTCAGGAGAAAAGTTATGGTTTGGCCAGAGCAAAAATGTATTTTAAGAAGCACAAGTTTTTGCCTGAACTGGAACTGCACACCTCCGTATGAGGAAAACGCAAGAAAAAATATCTTCCTTTATGTGTTCACCTTTCTTGTACTCAAATATGCCTAACCTCAACTCTGTTTTGTTGTTGGCAAAACCAGTATAGGTCTATAATTATTATCAATTTAATCTTATTTATAATCAAATAAGCACTATTGAATAATAATCATATGTCTAAAACTATAGTAGGAATCTATCATATTACACCTGACAGCTTTTTAAAAATTATCCTTGCTTGTCCAAAGCCTACTTTTCTAACAAAATTATTTCAGCATCACTTCTGTGCTGTGTACATGGGACATATTTGAGGACTTCCCCTGCATATGGAAGGATTTTCACTTCTAAAGCCATGAAGAAGCTTCTTTGCTGGTGGCCTTTGACATAGGTATATACAAATCTGCTACTATCAGAAGGGTGTGTTTTGCTGTCCATCTTTCAGTTCTTTCCTAGAAACTTGCCCACAGAAATATCTGGACAACTGAATAACACACTACTTTTCAGGAAAATATTCCAGAATCATAAAGACAAAGCTTAGGCCCTTTAATATTAGTCTTTATGTTAAAGTGACCATGCAGTAACAGGGTGATGCCCAGCACCTAGCTTTTAGAATCTGGAGTTCCTAAGAGCTTTACCCAATATCTTTCTTTCATCTTTCATATCTGCTTCATTTGGGATTTCCTAGCCCCATTACTGCTCTCACCACCCCTCATCTGGCTTATGGAAAAGACACTTCATTGATACTCCTGCTTCCCTGTCCAGTCCCAAGAAATCAGAATCAAAGTTGTCAATGGTTCCCTTCTGCCTTTTGTACCTGTTTCAAATTCTTCAGCCATTCTTCAAGGCCCCCAATTAACTGGCTCCCACTGAACCATCTTCCACAGTTCCTCATATAAATTCTTATTATTTTACCAGTCTGGTTTTCCCATTGTATCTACCTCCCTCATTCCCAACACATACCTATAAAGTCATATTCATTTCAGCTGCATGAATTTATTAATGGTATTTCCCTTCATTCCATTATTTCAAATCTTGTACTTATGTTCATGTCTTGCTAAAAGCCCACATCCTATCTGAAAGCTCATCAGATGTGGTAAACCTACAGAGATAGTGAAGGAAGCCTTACTGTGCTGCCTGCAGAAGGGGACAGCAAAGAGAAAGAAGCCAATTCCTATCACAGACTCAGGATAAGGCTCAGCAACTTGATGCGGCAGTAGGGTGAGGTATGGGGCAGAACACAGAGTGTTGTTTGGAAGCAACATCAGTTATCAGTCAGGGATGAAGTTTAAAAAATACATTTTAAGATATAAATGGTCTTACAGGATTAATAAGTTACAGATATCTGCTGTATGAGGATACTTCAAAAGCTTCATGGGAAAGTAGAATTGAAAGATAATACAAATCTTTCTAAGACCTTTTTGAAGACATACAACATAATTCCTATAGTTAACAATACAGTGGTGTGCGCATAAAAATTGAAGAGAGTAGATTTCATGTTAAATGTTCTTACCTCCAAAACAAAAAAGTAAATAAAAAAGCAAAAGGACGCAAGGTAACTTTTGGAGGTGATGGATATGTTTATCAGCTTGATTAGTATCACAAGTGTATGCATATGTNACATAAAAATTGAAGAGAGTAGATTTCATGTTAAGTGTTCTTACCTCCAAAACAAAAAAGTAAATAAAAAAGCAAAAGGAAACTTTTGGAGGTGATGGATATGTTTATCAGCTTGATTAGTATCACAAGTGTATGCATATGTCCAAACTTGTTAAATTGCAGACATTAAATGTGTGCAGACTTTTTGTGTATCAGTTATATCTCAATAAAGTTTTTAAAAAACTAGAAAAAAATAGACCATATATGGTCTAAAAAATTGACACAATTTCCTTTGTATCCTTTCTCATAAGTAGCTATTAGATTAGTTCCTTTTTTAAACTGAGTTATTGTTTTTTGGTTTTTTGTTTGTTTTTACTGTGGAGTTGTAGGAGTTCCTTATATTTTTTGGAGATTAACCTCATCATATATATGGTTTGCCAGTATGTTCTTTTGTTCCGTATATTGCCTTTTTAGTCTGTTGATTAGTTTCTTTGTTGTACAGAAGCTTTTTAGTTTTATATAGTCCTACTTATTTATTTTTCCTATTTATTTATTTTGTTTTTGTTGCCTGTGCTTTTAGTGTCATATCTATGAAATCATTGCCAAGACCAATGCCCTAAAGCTTTCTCCCTATGTTTTCTTCTAGGAGTTTTACAGTTTGGAGCTTTATGTTTAAGTCTTCAGTCCATTTTGAGTTGATTTCTGTATATGGTGTAAGATGTGTCCAATTTCATTCTTTAGCATGTGCATTGTTTTGCAGTTTTCCAAACACCATGTGTTGAAGAGAGTATTCTTTCCTCACTGTGTATTCCTGGTACCCTTGTCAAAGATGAGTCTATCATACATGCATGGATTTATTTCTTGGCTGTCTATTTTTTTCCTTTTGGTCTCTATGTCTGTCTTTTGCCAGTGCCATACAATTTTGATTACTGTAGCTTTGTAAGATATTTTGAAGTCAGGAAGTGTGATGCCTCTAATAGACAAAGGTCACGAATAGACATTTATCCAAAGAAGACATACAAGTGGCCAACAGGTACATGAAAAAATGCTCAACATTACTAATCATCAGGAAAAGATAAATTGAAACCACAATGTGGTATCACTTGACACCTGTCAGGATGGCTATTATGAAAGAAACAAAAGAGAACAGTGTGGGTTTTGATGTGGAGAAATTGAAACCTTTGCATACTGTTGGTGGGAATGCAAAACGGTGCAGCTGCAATGGAAAACAGTATGGAGGTTCCTCAAAAAATTAAAAATAGAACTACCATATGATCCAGCCATCTCACTTTTGGGTATATATCCAAAAGAATTGAAATCAGGATCTTCAAGAGATAATAGCACTCATGTTCATTGCAGCATTATTCACATGAAGCCAAGATGTGGAAACAACCTAAATGTACATTAACTGATGAATGGATAAAGATAATGTGATATATAAACACAATGGAATACAATTCCATCTTAAAGAAGTAAACTCAGTCATATGTGACAACATGGAAGAACTTTGAGAACATTATACTAAGTGAAATAAGCTAGTCACAGAAAGACAAATACTGCATTATTTTACTTATGTGAGTATAACCAAAATAGTCAGATTCATAGAATCAAAGATTGGAATGGTGGTTGCCAGGGGCTGAAGGAGGGGGAAATGAGGAGTTACTAATCAACAAAACAAAATCAATAAAGTTTCAGTCAATCAAGATGAATAAGCTGTAGAGATCTGCTGTATAACATCATACTTACAGTCAACAATAATGTATAGAACACATAAAAATTTAAGAGAATAAATCTGATGTTAAGTATTCTTACTAAAATGAAAGGAAATGAAATAAGATAAAATAAAAACACTTGCTCCAACAAAATAAGAAAATAAACCAAAATGAGACAAAAGCAGACCCAAGAAGCATGAAATAGTGTCACAGAATAGCAGCTCCCACAGGCCTTCAGGGCAACCAGACTGAATTAATAAGGAGGTTATCCAGGAAGATTTTAAATTTAAAGAGCAATATGCATATGGCTACATTTTTTAAAGCCAAAATACATACAACTAGAATCAGCTTCTATTTCTGTTACTCTGTAAACTAGGCTAGGCCTACCATTAACTATGACCACATCTACAGATAAAAAGTGGCAAATGGAAAACTCTAAACACACAAAACACCAAACAAAATAGGTTGTTGATGCCATGCACCAATTCAAACTTTTCTTTTACAAATTCAAATTGTTTTCCTCAATTCAACACAGAGTTTTTGTTTGTTTCTTTAACAGGTTTGCCTCTGTACCCATTTTACAATTGTAACCCCATAGTTCATGCTGTGATGTGACCCCAGTGAGCTTTTGGTACCCATTTACAGTGTCATTCCACCAAGCTCTTGTCTGACCCTTCTCCTATTATCAGTGTCCACTGACTTCTCCCTCTGCTAATACCCGTCCTCTGCAAGTCCTCTAATACCGAGAAAGCTGTGTGGAATGCCAACAATTTATCTATCCTAGGAGCATATCTTTGACAAGAAACAGACTGTTTCCTCCACCCACTTCTTCCTACCAAAGAAGATGGACTGAGCCTTCCCCAAGCGGGCACTACTACTTAAATTTTCATCATTTCAAGAGTTCCTTTAGCTGTTATTCTCAAAACCTGTGGGAAAGCAGAGTCGTGAGAATGATTAGAAACCTTGTCAATAGAAATTACATCAGTTTCTTTTTAATCTCTTGATCAGTGAAAAAACGAACAAATAATGCAAGGCTTTGTGGGTTTGGCTGTCTCCAAGAAAAGTTAATGTGGACAGATCTGATTACCTTAAACATGACCTTGTCTCTTACTTTATCTTTTAGTGAGTTTGTCATGTTGATCAATCAGATTAATTTAGCTAAGAGCTACAGTATCAACTTAATTACATTTTCTTATATTGTTAGTTTAGGGCTGTCTTTACTTTTTAAGTAAATCAAGGTTAGTATGGTTTAATTTTAAATTTCATAGGATCATTTATACCTGTTCATGTGCCAATAAGTGGGTATTCATAAGCTCTTGCTATGTGTGGAGACTTTAAATGAAATCAAGTGTCAGGGCTGTAATTAATTCCAGCTGGTAACTTCAATGGAATTGTCTTCCTTGATAGAAAATTAAATTAAAATAACTTCTGAAAGTTCAATGATGTGTGGCTCAGTATGATAGATGTTAGCATTATTTTTAAAAGTTACTGTCCTTCAAAGACTGTCGGACTGGAAGTCAAAAAGCCTTCATTGGTTATGAACTAAATATGTAACATTAAGAAAACCATTTACCATTTCTGGATATCAAATTTTCTCATTAGTAAAATGAAAGAATTGGACAATATTGTCTCTAATAATAGTCTCTAGATTTCTACTACACTTGTGATAAAAAACAACTACCAATAAAGATAAGAAAATACAGGTTAGGAAGTCTTATTTGAAAAGTGAATACATGTGACTAGCCTCAAATTGATAGTCTAGGTAAAAATAATTTATATGTTTTTGAGGAAAGTACTGTAATTAAGGAAGAAATACGAGATGAAAGGGACTTCATTCCAAATTGTTGTTTTCCTTTTGATTGTCATTATAAGTTTTAAATCTTATAGTTCTTTACTAATATGATATTGTATTTATATAGTAATTTAGTCTCCAAATCCTCATCCATTATTTAATAATAGGAGCTATCACATATAGAGGACTTATTATGAGCCTTTTATGAATATTTCCTCATTTAATTCTCACAGTATCCATATGAGGTTAGTATTACTATCACAAAGGCTTCGAGTAGTAAACTAAGGCATAGTGAGGTTCGATAATTTAAATTGTTCAAGGTCATAAAATTAGCAAATGACATATTTTTTTTAACCGGGGTTACAACACTCCAAAGCTGTCTTCTTAACTGCATGCATACATTCCTTAATAAGTGTT
>NW_007727845.1:436848-438067 GCF_000696425.1 Galeopterus variegatus | reverse complement strand
GGGGTTACAACACTCCAAAGCTGTCTTCTTAACTGCATGCATACATTCCTTAATAAGTGTTTTAGTAAATGTGCTAGAGCTTTCTTTGTTTTCCAGTCACTCTGTGTTATGGACTGAATATTTGTGCCCCCCTGAATTCATGTGTTGAAACCCTGCCTTCTCCAACTGCGATGGTATTAAGAAGCGGGGCCTTTGGAAGGTGGTTAGAATTAGATGAGGCCATGAGGGCAGGGCCCTCATGAATGGGATTAGTGCCTTATGAGTCCCAAGAGAGCTTACTTCTCTCTGCTATCCATCTGGTGAGGATACAATGAAAGGTCTGCAACTTAGAAGAGGACCCTCACCAGAACCTGATCCTACTGGCACCCGGATCTCAGACTTCCAGCCTGCAGAACTGTGAGAAATAAATTTCTGTTGTCTATACGCTACCTGGTCTATGATAATTTGTTACACCAGCTTGAACTGACTAAGACACTCTGTACAATGTTGTCAAACCTTTTATTTCCTTTTGAGCAAGATACTCGCCATTGTAAAAAATAAGTGCTCCTTCATTTACACATAAGTGAAAGTGTTAACCATAGAAGAAAGATTTTTCTTTGCCATTTATGTAAATGCAAGATCTTGTGAAACAAGGAGAAAATTAAACAAAAGACCCTCTTGCCATTGTCTATTGGAAGATTTCTTTTTTTTGTGGATGACATGGAGCTTCTTTCTCAGGTGTAGACACAAAGTCAATGGCAAGTTAGAGAGGAACAAGTTTTCACAAAGCATAGGTCACTTCTTTACTCAAACTATTAAAGCAATACAATATCTATTTCCAAAAGTAAAGATGTTATCTCATAGCCAGTTGACCAATTTCATTTGTATGATCCAACTGGAAAATGTAAAAGCTGAATTTTACTTTTTATGTGTGTTATGGATTGAATCATGTCTCTCCAAAATGATATGTTTGACCTCAGAATGACCTTATTTGAGGTAGAGTTTTTGCATATGTAACCAAATTAAAAGGTCATTTAAGATGGGTCCTAATCCTATCTGTCTGGAATCTTTCTAAAAAGGAGATTTTGGGCACAGAGAGATACACATAGCGAGAAGATGATGTTAAGAGACACAGGGAGAAAACTTCCATCTACAAGCCAAAGAGTGAGACCTAGAACAGATTCTTCCCTCACAGCCCTCAAAAGGAACCAACACCGTAATTTTAGACTTCTAGACTCCA
>NW_007727845.1:435331-436239 GCF_000696425.1 Galeopterus variegatus | reverse complement strand
TTAAAGCCCCTGTTTTGTGAATCCTGCTCTTGACTTCTCTCATTTTACTGATGGAGACCAAGATGTGGACCTAGGAAGATGGCATAAGACAAGCCACTAAGGGCAGAAGAATGCTAAGACGTAGACGTGGAGGGGTCAAGATGGTGGAGCAGTCAGTTCCTGGTGTCGCTCTTTTCCACAGAGAGACCAATTTGCAGCTTTTGAGTAGCAGCAACAGAGGACCCAAAATCTGTGCTGGAACATCCAGGAGCCACCCGCCACAGGACCCCAGTTCAGGTTGCTCCCCATTTCACAGAGAGACCTTAGGGCTTTTGGGCTCACAAACCCCGAGCCTGCTGTACAGAGAAAGCAGGTGAGGCCAGGGCGGGACTTCTGGTGCGGGCTGTCCCGTCTCCATGAGCAACCTGAGAGGCACAGGCTCCCAAGCCCTGAGCCAGATGAGTCGGTGAAGGAATTTCGGCCCAGGCTGTCCCATCTCCGTGAATGGCCTGAGCAAGGCACGGTTCTGAGCCCCAAGCCAGACAAGCAGGTGAAGGCAGGTGGGCGGGACTTCCAGCACAGGCCTTCAGTCTCCATGAGCGACCTGAGAGACACGGGCTCACAAGACCGAGCCTGACAAGCCTGTAAAGGCAGGTGGGGTGGAACTTCTGGTCCAGGCTAGTTTCTACTGTCCAGACGCAGCAGACCCTTCACTATCCTAGCCATCAGGGTGAAACGAGTGAACTGTGATACCACCGGCCACGATAACAAAACACCAAAGGAAAGAAACCAGAAATATGAAAAATCAAGAAAGTACATGCCACCAAAGGAAATAAATAACTTACAAGTGCTAGTTCCTTTAGAAGAAGAAGTCTTTGAAATGACAGACAAGGAATTTAGAGTAAGTATTCTAAGGAAACTAAATGAAA
>NW_007727845.1:432956-435001 GCF_000696425.1 Galeopterus variegatus | reverse complement strand
ATTTCTGACCTTGAAGACAGGCTGCTTGAATTATCACAGGCAGACCAGAAAAAAGAAAAAATAATCAAAAAAATTGAAGAAAATTTAAGAGAGACAACTGACAGCCTTAAGTGCTCAAATATCCAAATCATGGGTATTCCAGAAGGAGAGGAAAAAGGAAATGGCATTGAAAACATACTCAATGAGATAATAGCAGAAAACTTCTTAGGTATAGGGAAAGTCACAGATCCCCAGATTCAGGAAGCCCAAAGATCACCAAACACATTCAACCTAAAAAGGTCCTCTCCAAGACATGTGATAATCAAACTGACAAAAGTCAAAGACAAAGAGAGAATCTTAAAAGCTGCAAGAGAGAAGTGGCAAGTCACTTATAAGGGAGCCCCAATCAGAATAACATTAGACTTTTCATCAGAAACTCCAAAAAGCCAGAAAAGAATGGGATGATATATTCAAAACACTAAGGGACAAAATTGCCAGCCAGGAATACTTTACCCAGGAAGTCTATCCTTCCAAAATGAAGGACAAGTAGTATATTTCTCAGACAAACAAAAACTGCAGGAATTCACTACCACACGACCAGCCCTACAAGAAATTCTCAAGGAAGTGTTGGGTTTGATACCACAAAAACAACCATCACTACTGTGAATACACAAGAAAGANCAAAAGACACAGACTGACTGACTGGATTAAAAAGATGGATCCAACAATATGCTGTCTCCAAGAGACTTACTTGATTTGTAAAGACACACATAGACTAAGAGTGAAAGGATGGAAAAAGATATATCATGCAAGTAGAAATGAAAAAGGAGCTGGAGTAGCTATTCTTACATCAGATAAAATAGACTTTAAAGCAAAAACAATTAGAAGAGATAAAGATGGCCAATATATAATGGTAAAAGGATCTATCCATCAAGAAGACATAACAATCATAAATATAAATGCACCTAATGTCAGAACAGTCAGATTTAGAAAGCAAACACTATTAGACCTAAAAAAAAGAAATAGACACTAACACCATAATAGTGAGGGACCTGAAAACCCCACTCTCATCATTGGACAGATAATCTAGGCAAAAAATCAACAGAGAAACACAAGATCTAAACAATACTTTAGACCAATTGGATTTGGCAGATGTCTACAGAGCATTCCACCCAACAACCTAGACTATTCATTCTTCTCAAAAGCACATGGAACATTCTCCAGGATAGACCACATGTTAGGTCACAAAACAAGTCTTAACAAATTCAAAAAAATTGGAATTACTCCATGTATTTTTTTTCTGATCACAATGGATTAAAATTAGAAATCAATAATAAACAAAACTCTGAAAACTATACAAACTCCTGGAAATTAAAGAACATTCTACTTAATGACATGTGGGTCCAAGAAGAAACTAAACAGGGAATCAAAAGATTTCGTGAAACTAATGAAAATAATGACACATCATACCAAAACCTGTGGAACACTGCAAAAGCAGTTTCAGAGGGAAAATTTATTGCATTAAGTGCTTACTTCAGAAGACTGGAAAGACAGTAAATAAATAACCTAACACTTCACCTTGAAGATCTAGAAAAACAAGAACAATCCAAACCTAAAGTTAGTGGATGGAAAGAAATAATTAAGATCAGAGCAGAACTAAATGAAATAGAAACACAAAAAACAATACAAAATATCAATGAAACAAAGAGTTAGTTCTTTGAAAAGATTAATAAAATTGACAAACGTTTAGCAAGACTAAGAAAAGACCCAAATAACAAAAATTAGAAACAAAAAAGGTGATATTACAACTGACACCTCAGAAATACAAGGAATCATTAGAGACTACTATAAACATCTATATGCCAACAAATTTGAAAATCTGGAGGAAATGGATAAATTTCTGGATGCATACAAATTACCAAAACTGAACCAAGAAGATATAGAAAGTCTGAACAGACCAATAACAATAAAAGAGATTGAAGCTGTTATCAGAAGGCTCCCAAACAAAGAAAAGCCCAGGACTGAATGGGTTCACTGCAAAGTTCTACAAAATCTTCAAAGAGGAA
>NW_007727845.1:430661-431947 GCF_000696425.1 Galeopterus variegatus | reverse complement strand
ACAGCAACACATAAAGAAAATTATACACCGTAATCAAGTGAGATTCATCCCAGGGATGCAAGGTTGGCTCAACATATGCAAATCAATAAATGTGATATATCACGTTAATAAAAGCAAAGACAAAACCACATGATCATCTCTATTGATGCTGAAAAAGCATTTGACGAAATTCAACATCCTTTCATGATAAAGACTATACAAGTTAGGCTCAGACAGAAAGTATCTCAACATAATTAAAGCCATATATGATAAGCCCACTGCCAATATCATCCTGAACAGGGAAAAGCTGAGAGCTTTTCACTTATAAACAGGAACTAAACACGGATGTCCACTCTCACCACTCCTATTCAACATAGTGTTGGAAGTACTAGCCAGAGCTATCAGAGAAGAGAAGGAAATAAAGGCCATCCAGATTGGAAAGGATGAAGCCAAGATGTCCCTTTTGTAGATGATATGATCCTATATATTGAACAGCCTAAAGCTTCTATAAAAATACTCCTTGAGTTGATAAATGATTTCAGCAAAGTTGCAGGGTACAAAATCAACACACAAAAATCAGTAGCATTTCTATACTCCAACAGTGAACATGCAGAAAAAGAAATTTAAAACGCTAGCGCATTTACAATAGTCACTGAAAAAATAAAATATTTAGAAATAAAGCTGACCAAGAATGTGAAAAATGTCTATGAAAAGAAATATAAACCACTGTTGAGAGAAATTAAAGAGGACACAAGAAGATGGAAAGATATCCATGCTCTTGNACTTTGACAAAGACAGCAAGTCTACATACTGGGGAAGAGACTGCCTTTTCAACAAATGGTGCTGGGAAAACTGGATAATCATACATAGGAGAATGAAACTAGACCCGTATCTTTCACCATATACCAAGATCAACTCAAAATGGATTAAAGAATTAAATATACACCCTGAAACAATAAAACTCCTTAAAGATAGGGGAAACACTCCAGGAAATAGGAGTGGGTACAGAATTCATGAATAGGACCCCCAAAGCACAGGCAACTAAAGGTAAAATAAACAAATGGGATTATATCAAACTAAAAAAGCTTATGCACAGCAAAAGAAACAATCAACAGAGTAAAAAAACAACCAACAGAGTAGGAGAAAATATTTGCTAAATATACATCTGACAAAGGACTAATATCCAGAATATATAAGGAACCCAAACAACTTTACAACAAAAAAATAACCCAATTAAAAAATGGGTAAAGGAGCTGAACAGGCATTTCTCAAAAGAAGGTATATGAATGGCCAATAGACACATGAAA